>NC_048226.1:53499369-53592069 GCF_002007445.2 Ailuropoda melanoleuca
AGAAATGCTGTGATTTTATTTAAGTAACTTCATATACCAGATATTCAGTTGCCTATCTTTGAAATACGGAAATGTTTTATATTTGTGATTTCTGTAAAGATTGATTATTGGATCATTATTAAATACTTATACTAGTATTTGGACAAAATACACTGTGCCTGTAAGAACTACTAAATGAGCTAAATGAATTGCATGGATGGTTCTACAGGGATTCCAGAGGGATTCTAAATGGGGTCAAGGATTATGATCTCTGATATGAAAGTGCATTCTAACCTGACCTTAGCTAAAACAGATTTCTTCGATAAAGTTTTGGGGATGGATGAAAGTAAGAGTTAACCCAGTCTTTCGTTGGTAACATCCATAATAATCAAAGGATAATGTAAAACTTTTTGTGTGATTATTTATATTAAAGCTAATAAAAGAGAACTTTAGCTGTCTCCATTTTGAACTAAAATTTTCTAGTTGGGTTCTTCTTTCCAGCTTATCTCTTGGCTCAGGCAGAAGACCCTGAGGGCAGAGCATTTCCTGATGGGAACCAGAACTACCCCCTCAAACAATAAGGGCTGTCCTGAGCCAAACAAGACCCTGCCCATATTTGACTCCAAGACAATGATCCATTTAATCTTCATTGCCTACCTGCACCTATCCACCCATCTTTGCCCCACATTTTCCTTATGTAAACCTGGAAGTATTTTTGGCACTTTGGAGACTGTCTTTGAGATGCTTCTTCCTGATGCCAGCCTCACTGAAATAAATTCCTTTGTTTCACCACCTCTTGTTTCTCTGCCAAATTTGTCAGTGGTGAGTGGCCCTGCCAGGTGCTTTTGTATCCCTGCACCTCGGCTTCACCAAGTAACATGGAAAAAAAAAATCATAAGACCATGGATAGCCTTAAAATGATGAATTTAAGCACAAAGCTTGCAAGTGGTCTTGGAACAGCTGAATTTATCGTTTCTCATCAACCCTCAAATCCATTAAATGCACATTGAAAATAGCCTGTAGGTTGCACACAGGCTATTGCATCTTTTCCAATAGAAATCACCAGATTTAAAATCACATGAAACATAAGTTTCGCCTAATTTCCCTCTTGAGATTGGAAAGTATAATTGTCCAATTTATCACAAACATCAAGAGAACTGATTGACTAAAAATAAAACCTAGATCCATATATCTTTCTAAAAGAGATGGAAAGGGCTTCATTTTTATATCCTCCAAATATGTATATGAATAGACAGGCTAGAATCACCTTATTGTTTTATGAAACTTGTCTAATTAAATTTTAGCCCTCTCGAGGATGGAAGTTAATTTTTTGTTTGCTCATTCTGCTTACATAGGTGGTAAATCGTCAAGCTAGCAGAATAGCAAACCATTGGAAAATAGCTATTCTATTCTATTTACTGGATTAGAGCAAAACACTGTAAATGTAATTAAATTTCTGTATATTTCAGGAGCTATTAATTATAAAGAAAAGAAAATTATGAAGAAAATTATAAATAAATAAAAATTAATGCCACTATCATGGTACTCCATGATATACTGATTTATTTCTTGAGAAAACATTATGCTTGTACTGAGCAAGATCACCCATGATCCTGATCTGAGAGTATTCTTTGATTCAATAAAAAGAATTAGCAGCTGTAGTAACCCCATCATGAGTTTCTTGCATCTGATAAATAATTTAATTCACTATCTCCAAAATGTATCCTAGTCCTCAAGAATTCTTGCAAAAGTGTACTAACACACATTTCAACTGTAAGATGCAGTAGCATTTAATAAATTAATCAAGATCTCTTCACAACAAGAACAACAAAAGTTATGCTAAGAAGGCAGCAAAACTTTCCAGGAAATCTTCCTTTCCTCAATGTATGTATAATCATATTTTAAAGGAAAGAAGTTAAGAAATAAATACTGTTTTATTTCTACCTCTTTTCTCCCCTTTATTTAAAACATTAAAATACAATCTAGATATATCTGAACCTGACCTCACATTACATTTTGAGAGAGGGGCAAACTAGGGATTTTTATACTTGGCATGCATATTTGTTCGTGTTTTTACCCATCCACCACCTTTGCTAAGAACTTTTTTTTTTACTTCAGAGAATGTTAGCTATTCTTTCCTTTTCTCATTTCATTCACCCCAGAAATGTGGCATAATCGTAAAATAATAATGAATTAGAAAGCTGTCATTGGCCTGCAGTCACAGATTTATCTTGAGAAGATCCATATTATCTGGTAGGCTCCAATTAGGAATAAGATGTTAGATGCTTTCCTTAGACTGTGATTTATTTTTAACCTTGAGTCTTTGATCAGACTATAATTTTATGTTTGAGTTTTTGATCTGAATATCATAAAGAAGCTGAGCACTAAAGTTTTAGATAATCTTTCATTTTCAAATAATCAATGAAATTATAAATGAAATCTGTCTCATTGGAGGTTAAAAATCAGGGTAGTGATTTTTCATTTTGCTTACAAAATACATAAAATAAAACTTTAAATTCTAATGCTCTACATCATTAGGTTCACATTAAAATTAAATGACATGAATAACAAACAATAAGTAAAAATCAAGTACTTGCCTATTTTGGTATTATGTTCACATCAAAATAAATATGATTTTTATTATGTGTTAGTGTTTTATGCTCTAAAAAAATCAAGTGACATTTTATAATACCAGTTGTATGATAATTAATTGACATCACTTTTTATAAAAACTGTATTACATTTAAGTACTTTGGAAGACTGATTATTTACATAAATAATAAGGTGAATCTGTATTTAAAATAAGATGCTTGTCATAGAAATGATTGTTTTCATTTTTTTTTGTATTCTAAAAATAACTGTTAAATATTTCACTTTGTTTCAGAAAGTGTCAACTATAATATGCTAAGAGCTTCCTGTGAGCATGACCCCAAAAAGTTGATGAATAGACAAAAAATTCCTAATTCCTGTTTCCTTTAGACATTAGCTCTGTGCCTAACGTTATAGTAACAAGAAGGTGCTGGCACCTAGAGTACTAGAACATTAGAAGTATGAACTTAATCCTTGACGGGATACACCCTGTTTTAACCAGCCTATATTAAGTAAAACTTATGAAAGAACAAGATTTTTTCTGAGATTCAAAGGAATTCTAAAACAGACATGTCAGCATGAATTTTTCTTTCCTGACAGAAGTACCAAGATGACAGTGGAAGCAACAACTGCCTGAGCTAATACAAAGCCTAAATTTGATAATCTGCATTTTTGACATCCTGGGTTAGTCTTTTGGATGAAGGTGTGAGAGAGAGATTTTGATCACTCGTGTCTAGCATAAAGCCATCCACAGGATGGGCACTTCATGTTGGCAGCTGTGACAAAGAAACTGAAGACCTCGATGAAGAGACCAAACTGCTGTAATGTCTGCTCCTACCTTCATTTCTAGCTCTATCTTCTCACCTTTGCCTGTTCTGTTCAGTTCTCTCTTTTTTCTTTCTTCCTCTTTCCTTTTCTTCTTTTCCTCTATGCTTGTACATGCATTCACTAACCTGTGCATTCTTTTATGCACTTGGGCTCTGTCAGAGAACAAAGCAAACAAAATGTAAATCCGTATCGTTTTGGAGCTTCCGTGACAGTGGAGGAAAATAAACAATTAAAAAAACCCATAAATAAATGTATTATATTGTACATTAAACATGATAAGTGATTTTTTTTAATTTCAGAGATAGCATTTAGTGATTCATCAGTTGCATATAATACCCAGTGCTCATTACATCCTCTGACCTCCTTAATGTCCATTACCAGTTACCCCATCTCCCCTCCAGCAACCTCAGTTTGTTTCGTATAGTTAAGAGTCTCTTGTGGTTCATCTCCCTCTCTGATTTCATCTTATTTTACTTTTCCATCCATTCCCCCATGTTCATGTTTTGTTTCTTAAATTTCACATATGAGTGAAGTCATATGGTAATTGTCCTTCTCTGATTGACTTATTTCACTTAGCATAATACCGTCTAGTGCCATCCATGTCATTGCAAATGGTAAGATTTCATTTTTCATGGCTGAGTAATATTCCATTATATATATAACACATTTTCTTTATCCAT
The DNA here is from genome assembly GCF_002007445.2 of Ailuropoda melanoleuca. NCBI lineage: Eukaryota > Metazoa > Chordata > Mammalia > Carnivora > Ursidae > Ailuropoda > Ailuropoda melanoleuca. The sequence goes on from NC_048226.1 coordinate 53,503,446, forward strand.
TCATCTGTCAGTGGACATCTGGGCACTTTCCATAGTTTGGTTATTGTTGACATTGCTGCTATAAACATTGGGGAGAATGTGCCCCTTCAAATCACTATTTTTGTAGTTAAGTAACTTAAAAAAAAAAAGAAACAGAGTCAGAGGATCAAGTTGGCATGTGGAAGTGGTTTGAGGTTTTAAAAAGAGGGACCAAGGTAGGCATCATTGTGAAGATGATATTTGACCAGATGCATAAAGCAGACATATTAATCATCTCTATATCTGTAGAATGGCCTCGGTAGAAAAAATGGCTGATCCAAAGGCCCTAATGAGGAAGACTGCCCAGCGTCTTAAGAATGACAAATATACAAGAATGCTAGAATAGTTGGAACTGACTAAAAGCTCTAGAAAGGAGAGAGGTAAGAGAGAAAGTTAGTGAAGAATGAAAATAAAGTTAGAAGTGAGGGAAGGGCAGATTGCCTGGAAACTTACAGACCATTGTGAAAAGTTCAGTTTTTACTCCGAGAGAGATCAGATTCTCTGGAGTGTGTGTGTGTGTATGTGTGTGTTTGTGCATTCATATATGTCTATGGAGTGTGTGTGTGTGTGTGTATGCATGTGTACACTCTCAGCCCGTTTGATAGAACATTTGAAAGAATATCTGCTAAAGCATAACCTTATCACTTCCCTCCAAAACTTAGAGCCTAAAATACCTATCTTGCCTCCAGAGAATTACTGGAGGCTTATGAATTGGGGACTGTAAGCATCTTGACTGTAGCTACCTGGAAATCACTAGAGTACGTGCACATTTTCCCAGAAAACTTGCTTTGCTTTTGCTGTCCTGTCACCATGTAAGTCGCAAGACTATTGATAAGGCAATGAGCCTGAAACGAGTGGAGGAAACATGAAAGAATACAGTTTTCAGGAAACATTATGTAGATTCATTTTAAATGGGATGAAATTAGAAATCATAGGTTGTCATTTTGTCTGATGTGCCTCCTCTATTGTATCCCTACATCTCTTTTCCATATAAGTACTCCTAATTTTATATAGGTTTTGCAGGGATCAGAAAAAAGCTATGCCTACAAATGATGAGGAGCAGAATTGGTGTGTTAACAAATTTTTATCTGATTTTCAATGTCTTCATTCCTGGTAATTTTGCCACAGATTTATTCTAGGGAAGGTAATGCAGATAGAAAAATATAGCAGGGAACCCTTAATTTTTTGTTCACTTTTAATTTTTTTATGTAGGCTTTTGCAGTCTTTATTTTATCCATAGAATATTAAATATAAATTGCAACTGATAAATTAGTTTGATATAGAAAAGACAAGCTGCATCCATAAAACTCAGAGGGAAACTGTAATCATGTCAGCTAATGTGGCTATGTCTAACTGAGCTCTGCTCTCCCCTTTGAAAATAAGGAATTCATACATTCTTTTTAGGTCTTGGGCTCTGTAGGATGGTATGTGAATGGAGGGTCTTGACTAGAAGGAAAAAGTGACCCCTTCAATTGTCAATTGGTTCTTTCTTTCTTTCTTTCTTTCTTTCTTTCTTTCTTTCTTTCTTTCTTTCTTTCATGACTTTAGAGAGAGAGCATGCAAGTGCACATGCATGAGCGGGGGGAGGGGCAGAGGGAGAAGGAGAGAATCTTAAGCAGACCCACGCTCAGCCCCATGGAGACCTTGAGCTCGCTACTCTGACATCATGACCTGAGCTGAAATCAAAAGTGAATCACTCAACCACCTGAGCCACCCAGGCACCCCTCAATTGGTACTTTAAAAGATCTCTACCTTAATTGAAATGTCATGAATGAAAAAGATATTTTTTAATGTTCTTCAAATTTTTCGAGTATATTGGCTACTGGGTGATTAAATTAAAATCTATTTCTACAAAAAGAACCAACTATAAATTAACAGTTCTTATCCTTGTTAAGCCTCAATATTTTCATTGGTGAATTTTATATATAATATACATAGTTGGGAAATGTGATATTTTGTTTGATGAGTTTAAATCACTGCCCTTTAAAATGCTATTTTCTCTCTTAAAGCTACCTGTAAAGTACCTTTTTAAGAAAATAAAAGAGAATAGGAAAAAATAGGAACATAAGCCTTAGTCATGATAGGAAAGTATTTTAATATTCTGATGTATACTGACATATTTTTTTCTGAAATGTTCATAAGAATCTAGGTTGCTTATGTATTTGAAATGCTATGTTCCTTAATTTCACTCATTAGGGTATACTCTATATTGCCGAGGACAGCAAATAATCCAGTGATTTTTTTTTTTTTTTACATTTATTATCAGTTTCATTAAATGTCCAAACACAATGAGCACATTTGATGGGCATTTGCTGTTCGGAGACAACAAAATTTACGTGCTAAATAATTCTTTTTCTTCATTTAACAACATTAAAATAATCTTGTTTAGTCATATTTTTTGTCTCCATATCTTCCTAGCTTTGAAGATATTACAAGTTCCCCTGAGAAGAATATAAAATATGATAAGTTCTATATGGGCAATCCACAAATTAAAAATATGTCATCTCCTAACAGTTTATCAATAATTTAATGTAATTCATAGGCATATTTATACAGCATCAATTATTTTCGGGTCCTAAGTAATTTGCAACCTATTAGAAAGTACTTCAACTGCCTTCATTATAATGTGTCCAATTTAACTTCCCCTCCCTCATACAAACAATTGCTTCCATCTGTTTCCCTCTTTTATTTGGACATTTTCTTTTAAAATGTATTAAAGGAATTTTAAAAAAAACTTAATCATTCAGTTCCTTAATCCTTTATGATCTAATTTTCATTCCCAGTGCTCCATTTAATTTGCTCTTTCTAGGCTCATCAGTGTCTTGATATTTTCAAAATCCATCAGTAATTAAACCAGCTAACATCTGCCCCTTTGACACTGTGGATTCTTTTATTAGAAAATCTCTCCTGCTTTGTTTTCTGTGATAATATTCTTCCCATCTACTTATTATGTGTTACAGTCTCTTTTGCTAGAGTGATTCTATCTCTGGCATTTGTCTTCTATTTACTTGTCACTTTTTTACTTTACACGCTCCTGGCTTCAGGCCAGATTTATGATTATAAATCTCTACTTTTAGCCTTCTCTCCAAAGTGTACCACTGGCATTTCAATCTTAGTATTTTCAAGATCAAAATCTGTGCCATTGAATAACTCTCTAATTCTACCTTACTCTTCATTCTTATTTTATTATTATTTCTCCAGTATCTTGTCCATACTATTAAGTTTAACTTCCACCTTGCTGAAAATGTTATGCTTCTAAAAGGTAGATCAGCTTTGCAAACTNAATATGCAATTGCAAATTATTCAAGGACTAAGAAGCAAGACTCCAGAGAGCCTCCTACTGCTTCCTAAAAGGATGACAGTTAAATTCCAGAAGTGGTTTCAATTGCTGGTGGATCTTATGTCTTTCATAAAGAAAGACAAAAATAGCAGCAAAATGANTCTAACTGAGCTCTGCTCTCCCCTTTGAAAATAAGGAATTCATACATTCTTTTTAGGTCTTGGGCTCTGTAGGATGGTATGTGAATGGAGGGTCTTGACTAGAAGGAAAAAGTGACCCCTTCAATTGTCAATTGGTTCTTTCTTTCTTTCTTTCTTTCTTTCTTTCTTTCTTTCTTTCTTTCTTTCTTTCATGACTTTAGAGAGAGAGCATGCAAGTGCACATGCATGAGCGGGGGGAGGGGCAGAGGGAGAAGGAGAGAATCTTAAGCAGACCCACGCTCAGCCCCATGGAGACCTTGAGCTCGCTACTCTGACATCATGACCTGAGCTGAAATCAAGAGTGAATCACTCAACCACCTGAGCCACCCAGGCACCCCTCAATTGGTACTTTAAAAGATCTCTACCTTAATTGAAATGTCATGAATGAAAAAGATATTTTTTAATGTTCTTCAAATTTTTCGAGTATATTGGCTACTGGGTGATTAAATTAAAATCTATTTCTACAAAAAGAACCAACTATAAATTAACAGTTCTTATCCTTGTTAAGCCTCAATATTTTCATTGGTGAATTTTATATATAATATACATAGTTGGGAAATGTGATATTTTGTTTGATGAGTTTAAATCACTGCCCTTTAAAATGCTATTTTCTCTCTTAAAGCTACCTGTAAAGTACCTTTTTAAGAAAATAAAAGAGAATAGGAAAAAATAGGAACATAAGCCTTAGTCATGATAGGAAAGTATTTTAATATTCTGATGTATACTGACATATTTTTTTCTGAAATGTTCATAAGAATCTAGGTTGCTTATGTATTTGAAATGCTATGTTNGAAGATATTACAAGTTCCCCTGAGAAGAATATAAAATATGATAAGTTCTATATGGGCAATCCACAAATTAAAAATATGTCATCTCCTAACAGTTTATCAATAATTTAATGTAATTCATAGGCATGTTTATACAGCATCAATTATTTTCGGGTCCTAAGTAATTTGCAACCTATTAGAAAGTACTTCAACTGCCTTCATTATAATGTGTCCAATTTAACTTCCCCTCCCTCATACAAACAATTGCTTCCATCTGTTTCCCTCTTTTATTTGGACATTTTCTTTTAAAATGTATTAAAGGAATTTTAAAAAAAACTTAATCATTCAGTTCCTTAATCCTTTATGATCTAATTTTCATTCCCAGTGCTCCATTTAATTTGCTCTTTCTAGGCTCATCAGTGTCTTGATATTTTCAAAATCCATCAGTAATTAAACCAGCTAACATCTGCCCCTTTGACACTGTGGATTCTTTTATTAGAAAATCTCTCCTGCTTTGTTTTCTGTGATAATATTCTTCCCATCTACTTATTATGTGTTACAGTCTCTTTTGCTAGAGTGATTCTATCTCTGGCATTTGTCTTCTATTTACTTGTCACTTTTTTACTTTACACGCTACTGGCTTCAGGCCAGATTTATGATTATAAATCTCTACTTTTAGCCTTCTCTCCAAAGTGTACCACTGGCATTTCAATCTTAGTATTTTCAAGATCAAAATCTGTGCCATTGAATAACTCTCTAATTCTACCTTACTCTTCATTCTTATTTTATTATTATTTCTCCAGTATCTTGTCCATACTATTAAGTTTAACTTCCACCTTGCTGAAAATGTTATGCTTCTAAAAGGTAGATCAGCTTTGCAAACTCTGTTTACTTACATTATTTTGATGACTCTTTACTATAAAATCATCCTATTCAAATGACTTACTATGGCATTCAGTTTGTGTGCAAAATTATTCCAATCCAACTTTCTTTCTCACCATTTTCTAAGCATACTCCACATTTCAGACTTGCCCTCTGTACCCTGAAGTTTTAGTCCTTTATTCATGATGTTTATTCTTCTGGAATGTATTCAAAACTCTCTTCCCGTGGAAATTTGGAATATTGAATAATTAATGCTATACGTTTAGAAAAGTTCCTGTACATAATACACGCTTANAAATAAATAAATAAGTAAATAAATAGGGTTCAGCTTTACATAAGTATGGATAGGTACTACAATTAGTGGAGAATATTCAATTTAGAATTAGTGGTAAAAGCAGTGGGTGAGACAGATTTGCTAAAACTAAGAAAAGTTTCATAAAACCAAAGACAAAAGAGTTTGGGTTTTAATCTAAATGAGATATCAGAATGCATAGAAATGAGCATCTCCCATGCAAGGTTGTATGTAGTAAATAATAATAATAATAATAATAATAATAATAATAATAAAACACTTCAGCAGTAGATACTGTTATCTGATTTAACTGTCATAATGTTACCAAAAACTGNTTCTCTAGTCATACAAAATTGCTTCATTATTACTTCCATCACAATTTGACTATATTAATATATTACTATACCATTTATAAATTTCATATATATCTTAGAAATAATTTAAGAATTATATATGTGCATATATATAAGATGATACATATATATCATCCAAGAATAATTTAAGAATAAGATATATATTTGATATAGATATCTCATATATATACACATACACAAGCATGCAAATATATGCATGTATGTATATATCTTATTTTTAAATTATTTCTTGGATGAAGCCTANTCCTTAATTTCACTCATTAGGGTATACTCTATATTGCCGAGGACAGCAAATAATCCAGTGATTTTTTTTTTTTTTTACATTTATTATCAGTTTCATTAAATGTCCAAACACAATGAGCACATTTGATGGGCATTTGCTGTTCGGAGACAACAAAATTTACGTGCTAAATAATTCTTTTTCTTCATTTAACAACATTAAAATAATCTTGTTTAGTCATATTTTTTGTCTCCATATCTTCCTAGCTTTGAAGATATTACAAGTTTTCCTGAGAAGAATATAAAATATGATAAGTTCTATATGGGCAATCCACAAATTAAAAATATGTCATCTCCTAACAGTTTATCAATAATTTAATGTAATTCATAGGCATATTTATACAGCATCAATTATTTTCGGGTCCTAAGTAATTTGCAACCTATTAGAAAGTACTTCAACTGCCTTCATTATAATGTGTCCAATTTAACTTCCCCTCCCTCATACAAACAATTGCTTCCATCTGTTTCCCTCCTTTATTTGGACATTTTCTTTTAAAATATATTAAAGGAATTTTAAAAAAACTNAAATAAATAAATAAGTAAATAAATAGGGTTCAGCTTTACATAAGTATGGATAGGTACTACAATTAGTGGAGAATATTCAATTTAGAATTAGTGGTAAAAGCAGTGGGTGAGACAGATTTGCTAAAACTAAGAAAAGTTTCATAAAACCAAAGACAAAAGAGTTTGGGTTTTAATCTAAATGAGATATCAGAATGCATAGAAATGAGCATCTCCCATGCAAGGTTGTATGTAGTAAATAATAATAATAATAATAATAATAATAATAATAATAAAACACTTCAGCAGTAGATACTGTTATCTGATTTAACTGTCATAATGTTACCAAAAACTGGGGGAGTTCTCAGGCCTTGATACCTCAACCACCAACCAGTACCAGATTCTTGAGTTTGCTGCAAGAAAGAGTTGAAGGACAAGTCAGAGTGAAGCATAGCAGAAGTTTCATTACAAAGAGACAATAGACTTGAGATGTGAGAGGGGGTGAGCTCCAGGGAGAGCTGTGCCCACTGGGGTTTAGGTTCCTATCTTTTATTGACATTTGGGGTGGAATATTCATTACTTGAGGCATGGATTTTGTGGAAGCAGCGTTACTTGCTTTTTCTTCCTTATTTGGTTAGAGGTTTCCTGTCATGGCACCCTTAGGGGAGAGATTTCAGTATGTCTATGTGGTATAATGAAGGAATAATGTAAACTTGGCCTACTTTGTTGGCCATCTTGGGCCTGTCTTGTTTGATTAGGTTTCTTGTGGCTTTGTTTTGTAGTGCTGTCAGGACAGGTGTCTGACTTTCCTCATAGTTGGCCATGGCTTCCTCTCTGCTGGCCATTAGGCAGGCATCCTGTTAGAACCTAACTAACTGCCTACTCTAACAATAATCACCTTAATTTAGGTACTACTGTGTTGTGAGTGCTGGTATCATCTACACAAATAGTTCATTTAGTAAGTTTGGATCTATATTCACCTTGGGGGCCCCTATCACTGCTGAACATCCAGAAGAGTGGAAATAGGTAGAAAGGATATATGTAACAGTTTTACAAATAAATTTTCTTAATTACATTTATTTCCTTCTGCCCCCTACAACTTTTTGGTTCTTGTAAAAACTTTAATTAATTTGTTACATTTATCATCCAAGAAACATCATCATCATCATTATTATTATTATTTAAAATAGATTATTTATTTATTTATTATTTATCAGAGAGGGAGAAAGAGCACAGATAGGAGCAGGCAGAGGGAGAAGCAGACTCCCTGCTGAACAAGGGGCCCCACGTGGGACTCAATCCCAGGACCCTGGGATCATGACCTAAACCCAAGGCAGTTGCTTAACCATCTGAGCCACCCAGGTGTCCCCAAGAAACATTATTCTTTAAAAAGGGCATATTAGAATTTAGAAGAATTTTAAGTTGGAACATTACTGACAAAGCTGTTTCCCTTTATCCTTATTACCAACCTCAGTGACCTTGCCTATCACAAATAACCCCTAATAAGTGAGTGCATATCATTTCAGATGTCTTACTATGCTTCTTATATGTGTATTTCTCTGCCATGTATATATAGGTTTAGGTATAGGTACAAGTCTAAGTATAAATATGTGTATATCCACTGTATTAGTTTTATAACACTACTATAACGAAGCATCACAAATTTAATGGGTTAAAACAGCACAAATGTATTATTTTATAACCTTTTAACGTAGGAATCTGGCACAGTCTCACTGGGCTAAAAACAGTGCGTCTGCAGGACTGCATTCCTTCATAGAGGCTCTAGGGGAGAATCCATTTTCTTGCCTTATCCAGCTTCTAGAGACTGTCCAGTCCTTGGCTCATGATTCTCTTCCTTCTTCAAAACCAGCAACATTACTTCTATCTAACCATTTCACAGTGACATCTGCCTCTAACCTCAGAATGAAAAGATTCTGATTAGATTGAGTCTGTCTGGATAATCACTCCTTCTCAAATTCCGTAATTTAATCTCATCTACAAAGTCTGTTTTGCCATGTAAGGTAACATATTCATGGCTTGTGATGACTAGGTGATGGGTATCTCTTAGGAATCATTTTCCTGTTTACCACACACAAACATACTACTCTTACTTTAAATTAGGTGACAGGAAGTACCATTGCAAGTCTCGTAGCTTCTATTTTATTTTATTTTTTCTGTGCAGTAGAAGTTGATGCCACCTACTCAGTATCTAAGGAACTATTGGGGAACCAGTCTTGAGAAGAATTGGGTGGGGTGTGTGTGTGTGTGTGTGTGTGTATGTATACCCAGGAGAGGGAGTTTATGGTGGGGGATATATATGCAGGGCTCGGTGAAATGGATTGAGATGGGAATAAAGAATATGTTTGGAAAGACAGCTTGCCATTCTTCTGAGGACTAGGAGGATGGGGGCAAAAAAAACTCATAAGGGTTGAGGGTGCAAGGAACTATTTGGTGACTTCGGACTGCGATTTGAATAAGCTTGGTGTTCTCAAGCATACCACTTTCTTTTTTGTTTGTTTTCAAAAATCATTTCAGCGCCAGAAATGTTTGAGGGTCAGGCATCTTGTTTGGCCCATGATGAGTACTGCTGAGGCATTTCGTGGATGGCTCTGGTGCATAGATTGTGTCTCTCCACTAAAATCACATGCAAATTACTTTTCTCTCAGTAAGCTTTTTTTTGGGGGGGGTTACTTAGAAAAGATTAGTAAAATATGTTTATTAAAAACAAAAAGACTTTGAGATCCTACAAAACTGTATTGTCTATTTTACAGCACTTCGCATTGATTTTTTAGATAAAAGAAAGATGATGATGATGATGATAATGATTATTATTATTATTTCTAAAACCAAAAGCATTTCTAGGATTTCATTCACTGATCTGTGCTGGTTTGATAAAATAAATAATATTAAAATACTCTGGACACTTACTGTGGCACAAATAAATGTGCCATGTCTTTTCCAATTATTTTGTTTACTGTGATACTGGCTCATTTCCATAAGTTATATCTTATACTGATATTTTGGAGTTAATATCCCTGAAAACATTAGTGATGAAACAATGTAACAAAATATCTCACTAAGAGTATAGGGACCCTCTTTCATAGATATGGATAATACTTCATTGCAAGACTAGTTTTTAAAGATTGTGAGTCCTCAAGAGACATGACAAATTTTGATGTCTTTGAATTTAACCTATATGCTTAGTGTTTCATTTGACTTTATAGATCACAAGTGATGAACTATGTTGAATACCCTGCATTTTCCAATTATATCTGTTTTTTTTATCTTTAATATTGTTCACTTATTAGACTTTGCTTCAAGTGCTCTGTTATTATATTTTATAGTNATTTGACTTTATAGATCACAAGTGATGAACTATGTTGAATACCCTGCATTTTCCAATTATATCTGTTTTTTTATCTTTAATATTGTTCACTTATTAGACTTGGCTTCAAGTGCTCTGTTATTATATTTTATAGTATCGCATATTTGGAAATCAAACGTGTATCTAATCTGACAGGATACCTTAAAATATAATGTTTAGAACATAATAAGTAGGAGTAATTGATTTCTGAGTTGAAGATGAGTCAGGTCTAAGCCCATCTTTATTAAGCTACTTCAAAGGAAGCCCATAGTAGTGACAGAGAATTGCCAATTATAGTACATCATTTAATATCGCATCTATCACTCTTTCTGATCCAAGTAATGTTTATCTACACTGAGTGATTTCAGTTACATGGCACAGTTAGACTTGAATTCTTTTGCTAGTCTAACTTGGCAATGCAAGTTCCAGAAAGATATATGGTGTAGTGAAAGAAGATGATTTAGTAAGACAAGACATTTTTCCTCTCTGGACTTTTTGCTACATAAAAGCCTTGTCAGTATGACATTTGCTACTTTTGCTTTATGATTTTGTTCTATTTTCTCTTCTTCCCATGCCATCTTTATCAAACTACTAAAACACATTTTGTTAAATACTCCAGATGGGGCAGTGGTATACTTGGCTCCTGGATAGAAGCTAGAAAAATTGCCAAGTTTTTTTTTTTCTTTGTATAGCCCCATATTTTGAACATATTGTATAATTCTACTTTTGCCCATAACTATATTATTATTACTAATTATTTATGTTTTTTTCCTGAAATTCCCAATCTCACAATTGAGTTATATCCAATGTATGGTAGAACAGTAGGTACTAAAAATATATCTGCTGAATGATGAATATTTGTTTATACTTTCAGTATATCAGAAGAGGATACTTTTATTTTAGCATAGAAAATATATACACTATATACACTATGTGTGTATGGGATGTACATAGAAGGAAAATAAACTTAGTCTTCTGCTTTTAGCATACTATGAATTAATCATACGGTGTAGATAGATTCTCAATTAATAGAGAATAAGAGAATGTGCATCTGTTGTTTAATAGGCCTAACTGCTTGAAAGATGAAAGGGATGCTGACTTAGAGTAACTCCAACAACTCAGTTTTGATTACTTATAAAAATGTTAGAGACTTCAACTTTGATTAATGGCAGGCACGATGCTTTGCAGAAACTCTCCCATTCAGAACACTCAGAAAACATGAACGAAGTATCAGTGTTGTAAAATATCACCCAGCCAAGGTCCAGAAGATGGACGTAAAAGGTAAGCCAGGACAAAAAGCTTAACAGACGAAGGGATGAATACTTTTGACAACTTTGCAGGAGTGGGAGTATAAAAATTAGAGGGTAGGGCTTGAAGGGGTGGAAAAGGAAATGTGTCTTAGTTTGGGACCATGAAACATTACAACTAGAAATAAAAATGTACTGAAAGTAGAAAGTCATTTGTCTACTTAGAGGGAAAATAAAGACTCATTACAAATAATTGCACTGTAGTATCTTGGATAAGATCCTGAAACTGAAAAAGGCATCAGTGGAAAAGCTGGAGAAATTGAAATAAAATCTGTAATTTAGTTAACAGTATTATGCCAATGTTAAATTCGTAATTTTAAAATTGTATCATGATTATAGAAGATGCCATTATTTTATTAACTTGGCCATATGGAATTCTCTGTACTAACATTGCAATCACTAAACAAAATGTAGTTTGTGTAACTATGTAAATATTAAGCACAGTAAATCTACAGCAAAAAATACTACAAAGAGGAATATTTCATAATAATAAGTGGTTCCATTCTCCAGAAAAATATAATTTTTCAGTTTGGATGCACATACTAATGTTGTCTGATGATAGGTTACAGAGGAAAAAATTGAGAGATATGCAAGGTAAACTAGAACAACAAATTATATCTACTAAATGTAGAAAGAAAGGCATAATTACAAGAAGAATATGGGGTAATAAAAGGAAAATGTAAAAAAGTCAGCAAACAAGTTGTTTCTGTGAAAAGTATCATACAATTTATAAAAATTCAAACAAATATGGCAATAAAATAAAATAGTAAGCACAAATAACCAGTGCCAAAAATTAAAATGTGGATATCAATACAGAATCTAGAGATATTAAAAAATAGAGGATAATATTCACATCTTCACAGTAATATACATGGAAATGTAGAGGAAATGGAAAAATCTCTAAAGATAAAAATAATTTACCAAGAACTGACACAGGTAAAAGAGAAAAATTGAAGTCTTTTTGTTATTAAATGAATTCAGTACATAATAATTATATACAATTATTAACTATCTGCAATTAACACCCATCATAAACTTGATTCCAAAGTATGAAAAAGTTATTATAAAAAAGGGTTATTATGGTCTCAGTCACAGATAGATAAAGAAAGATTATAAATAAAAATAAAGTGAATATAGCATCTTAAAGGGACAAAACCTCCCCATTTCAGCGATAAAAATTTTAAAACAGAAAACTTACAAGAAAATTTCTAAATCTGCTGAATAACAAATATTCCTAGAGTAACATATCATATTTAAAAGTAAAATAGGGGCGCCTGGGTGGCTCAGTCATTAAGCATCTGCCTTCGGCTCGNATAAAAATTTTAAAACAGAAAACTTACAAGAAAATTTCTAAATCTGCTGAATAACAAATATTCCTAGAGTAAAATATCATATTTAAAAGTAAAATAGGGGCGCCTGGGTGGCTCAGTCATTAAGCATCTGCCTTCGGCTCAGGGCGTGATCCCGGCATTCTGGGATCAAGCCCCACATCAGGCTCCTCTGCTGGGAGCCTGCTTCTTCCTCTCCCACTCCCCCTGCTTGTGTTCTCTTTCACGCTGGCTGTCTCTCTCTCTCTTTCTCTCTCCCTCTCAAATGAGTAAATAAAAATCTTTAAAAAAAAGGTAAAATAGTGCAAACTTTTCTTTTGAAATAGATAACAAGGAAAATTTGTCTACTTTTAACATTTCTAATTCACAGATCTTAGTCATTATAATACAAAAGGGCAAAATTAATTTTTGAAACATTCGAAATGTATTTTTGAAGCAATATCTTCCATTTCACACAGTCTTGCAAAACCTTGAAACTTACCATTCATTGTGTGATATATGTTCTCCTCTCCTTTAAACTGATAGGATTTTGCAGTAACCATAACCAATAGAATATGGTGTGAGTGATATTTTATGAATCACAACACTACCTCAGAAAAAAAGCCATTGCATTTTTTCCTTGTTTTTTGTATGCTCACTCATGGGGAAGACTATGTGAAGAGGAAGTGGGGTTTCTAAACTTAGCTCCACCTGTTTGCAGCTGAGTACCAGCACCAAGTTGCGAAGTTTAAGTGAGGCACTTTGAAATGGGATTCTTCAGTTACCACAAAATAGGAACTTCCCCAGCTTGGTATGCACTGACAAAAGAAACACCACTGAGCCCTGATGAAATTTAGAATACCTGGGCGCAAACATAATATTGTTTTCATCTGTTAATTTTTGTGTGGCTTTTTTTTTTTAAAGATTTTATTTATTTATTTAACAGGGAGAGATAGCCAGCAAGAGAGAGAACACAAGCAGGGGGAGTGGGAGAGGAAGAAGCAGGCTCCCAGCAGAGCATGGAGCCTGATGTGGGGCTCGATCCCAGGACCCCGGGATCACACCCTGAGCTGAAGGCAAGCGCTTAACGACTGAGCCACCCAGGTGCCCCTTTTGTGTTGCTTTTTATGCAGTAGTGAATAATATAACAAAGATTAAAATTCATAAATATTGGAGACATTATAATATTGCCTGTTTAAACTTTGTCTGAAATAATAATTGACTTCAACACAAATTCTATCTGTAAAATACTCAAATTGTAATGAGACAGTTCTAGATTCTTCTAACAGTTTTTTTCTTTGTACTTACCACATTATACTGAGTGTGCTTATCTATTTATTTAAAAAATATAAGTCACAGAAGACACAGACATTCACAGCCACGTTTGTGACCCTACTGAGGTCTAGACAAATTGAAGAATATAAAATAAAAGTGGGAGAAATAATGATATATTGCTGACTGTAAAGCCCCTGGATACGTGGAAACAGAGCTTTGTTACCACTAATAGCCTGGGGGAAATCAAACTGAAATCCCATAATAAATCTCTGCAAAGTATGTTTTCATTGCTAACCCTAAAACCCAGTAACTCCCAACATTCTGACTATGATAGATCACTCCTATGATTGCCAGCTTTGAATCCTAACCTTTAGGGGATATCAAATTACTATTCAGTGATGTCTTGAAAAGACCCTTTCTCTCTCAATACAATTATCCTGATACTATTTTTAAATTTTTTTTAAAGATTTTATTTATTTATTCGACAGAGATAGAGACAGCCAGCGAGAGGGAACACAAACAGGGGGAGTGGGAGAGGAAGAAGCAGGCTCCCAGTGGAGGAGCCTGATGCGGGGCTCGATCCCATAACGCCGGGATCACGCCCTGAGCCAAAGGCAGACGCTCAACTGCTGTGCCACCCAGGTGCCCCTAAATTATTTTTTGAATGAATTAAATGAGATTTATATGAGGGACAATGTGGGGCAGTGAAATGAGCAATTTTGATGTTAAGCCTAAATTTTTAAATCCCTGATTTTCAGGGCACCTGGGTGGCTCAGTCAGTTGAGTGTCTCCTTTGGCTCAGGTCATGAACCCAAGGTCCTGGGGTAGAGCCCTGAGTCAGGCTGCCGGCTCAGCAGGGGACTCTGCTTCTCCCTCTCCCTCTGCCTCTGTTCCTGCTCTTGCTCCTCTCAAATAAATAAAATCTTTAAAAACAAAAAACACCTGACTTTCAAGGTATGTTACTTTAATACTATTATTATAGTTGGATCCAGGACAGAGCTTGAGTTAATCATTTTTTTTCATGGTGAAATATTATCAGTCTATGCAAAATCCCATTTTATTACCCTTACTGATACATTTCATTTTCTTTCCTCCCCATTCTACACTCTCACCCCACCACACTGCTTATAGGAAATAGTTCTAGGCTGCTGGATATGGACTTTTCAGTTTGCATGTAGCTTTTAAAAACATACATTTTTGAAAATATACTTATTGTTAATTTAAAAAAATTATACAGATTTACACAGTTGGTACTCACCTACAGATTTTATTTTGTTTCTAAATGTTTCCACTAACCACTATTTTTAGGTTCTGTATACCCTAGTTTATTGTTTTTAACTCTTTCCCATGATGTATACATCTACCTCATATTTATCTGTTCAAAATCTAGGTTGTCTCCATTAATCTGATACAATATGATACAGTTATTGATATAATGAACATCTTCACATATGTTGCATGGTCGTTAATGAGAATTCCCATATGAGGATTTCTCTGAAATACAAACTCAGGAGTCATTATTGGATCACCTGATATATACATATTCAGTTTGATGAAATATTGCCAGACTGGCCTCAAGAATGGATTTTTAAACTAACTTTCCTACTATTGTAATTGAGGAACCCTATTTCTCACATTTCCACCGATATTTGCCATTACAGTACTGAAAGATAAAATATAATCCAAAATCTGCATTTATTACTTCTACTCTCCTAAACTATACCCCTAGAAGGCAAATACTATGAGTAATCATTACCACAGGAAATAATTTTAAAATATTTTAGACATATTTCTAACCTCCCAACCTGAAAGAATACATCATTAGGTTACCCAAGTCCGCACATTAAGATTAATCCCTTATTTTGTATTTGTTAGGGGTCTTTCATTTGCAAGTATAAGAATATAGGACTCACACTGGCTTTAAAAATATGCAAAAAATTATTCCAGAGTTAGGATGAGGTACAAAAAGTTTGATCTGATGATTCATTCCTACTTGTCAAAGACCTATTTTGTTTGTGTCTTATTTGTCTATCTTTTTTTTTCTTTTTTTTTAAGAATTTTATAAGTTTAATGTGAAATTTTAAAAAATACGAATAGGAAGAAGTCCATGTTCTTTAATGCTGTACAAAAAAGTATGATCAGAATCAAAAGTAAATTAACCATTATCACATTTGTTTACACCCACTATCTAGTTCTTCATACTAACTTTATTATTCAAATAACAGGAGACAGTAGGTAGCAATTTAGGGATTGAGAAAGAGATAAAAAAAAAACCCAAAAACCCTTTCTTACCGTGTTTATTTTACACTGTATAGCTGTGCTTACAGAGATGACTTCTTTTACTTCTCCACTGTGCAACAACTCAGTGGTACATAAAATTGAACCAGCTCAGGAGCTGAGGGAGACTGGAAATGGATGGGCCCATATCCTGGTGCATTGTCATGTGATTTTAACAATGCTGTAGCTACCAGCTTGTAATTTTTAGGGCTGCAAACATGGCTTTCTCTTGAAGTTGAACCAAAAACAACTTCTTAATGTTCCGTGGGTTTTGTAATATGTGCAGGAATATATGGATAATGGGGAGATTCGAATTTTGATCTCCACAAGTCACCAAAGCAGTTATCAATGATCCAGTCTTGCAGGACTCTTTCTTAATGACTTTTGTCATTAAGCGCTTTAGTCCTTCAACTTCATCTCCTCCTGGCTTAAGTTCACCACCAGGTATTTTGAAGAAAGGTGTTCCTAGCTATACCAGTAACACATGCGGTAGCCAGTGCTCATATACACTCAGAACCGCTCCTGCAGTTCTTCTCATTCGAATTTTATCAAATTCCTCCCTCCTGCACTGAAATCTGGCTGCAGCAGAGCTGTCCTTCTCATAGAAAGACTCGTTGTACCTAAAGTATAATTGGTAAAAGCGTACAGGTTGATGGTTTGCTCCAGGGTGAGGGGCTGGGTCTCCTGGATGTACTTACTGCCAAAATGGTTGACCCCCTGGGGCCAGCTGGTTTGTGAATGATTGGATGGTGCCATGGACATTTTGGGTCTGCTGGAGAGCTCTAGTAGTGGTTAGAGG
This sequence comes from Ailuropoda melanoleuca, assembly GCF_002007445.2. Lineage (NCBI taxonomy): Eukaryota > Metazoa > Chordata > Mammalia > Carnivora > Ursidae > Ailuropoda > Ailuropoda melanoleuca. Next base: position 53,520,368 of record NC_048226.1, read on the forward strand.
AAATGGGGCAGGCAGGGAGACTCTCCCTGTGCCAGCAATGGTTATTTGCATCCCCCTCAGCATATGCCACCTGCCATTAACATGACAGTGCAAGAGGAGACTTATTTGTCTATCTTAATGGAGTTCAATTTTTCTTGTAACTGATTTCTCTCAAACTCATAAAATGGCTTCCAGAAATTTTTAGGATCTACAGGCTTCCAGCTTTACATCACACAAAAAGAGAAAGTATCTCCCAGAAACATTTGAAGAGTGGGAAATTATGTTTCAGGATGCCAAAATACATTTCATATATTTCATTCCTTTGCTTGAATTAAGCTTCTTAAATCAATCACCCTAAACTAAGCCAACTAGGGACTAATCCTGAAGTTGGTACTGATGTCTACTTTTCTAAAGTATATGAGTTGTGTAAGAGTGGTAAATACAGAATTGACAATCAGGGTAAAACAACAGAAAAGAAGGGTAAATGGATGTGGAGAAAGAGCAAACATGTTCATAAACTAGAAAAACTGTGTAACCCGACACAAAATAATTTAATCCCTTAACAGTATTATAATTTTCATAAAATATAGACTAATCTTTAAAAAAATTTAGTTTTGCTAGCATTCTCACTACAATTATTATTTATTAAAAATAAAATGTATTCTTTACCAAGTTAAATTCACAGAGGTTATTGTTTTGCCCCTTAATCATCTTACTCCCATTATCTATGCTCGTGTAAACATACGTTTCATAATATCAACAGATTTGTGAGAATTTATTAAAACAGTTTCATAATTTCACAAAATAAACATTTATCATTCTGTAATATTCTTTTGTTTTCATGAAATTATATTTTGTGAACCTTTCCCCATGTCAATACATAGAGATTTAAGTCATTAATTTTAAAAGATGTGTAATTGTATTTTTGCCTCAAGGGCTGAAATTATACATTTTAGCAGGAGCATGTGCTAAAAGAAAGTAAATATTTTTTGAAAAGTTGGCAGTAGGAGAGGGGGCAAAGAAGAATGATCACCCTTTATAGCTTCCAAGAAATTAGTAAATCCCCAAATCCCAAGAAGTGCCTATCAATTATCTCAATTGCAGATTATTAACAAAAGCTCACATGGAACTTGCTTCATGCTTCACATCTGTTTGGCTGTTTATCTCTTCCAGCAGAGAATAATGATTTCCCTTTCTCTTTTTTCTTTAAATATTACACAAGTGCTTTTCATTGTGGAATCTAAATGAGAACCCTGTTCATAAGGCTGTATGGGAAATACAATCCATTCCTGGAGATATAATTAAAAGTTGACAAGGTTGGAGATAAAGATGAGTATCACTAGAAAGTAAACAGTGCAATATGCTCCATGTAATAGTAGCATAATTTATCCACCCATTCCTGTACTGATGGACATTCAGATTACTGTTTTTTTTAAGTTAACAGTGTACTTAAAATAAGCATTAATTTACATACCATTAATTTAATTGGGTCAAATGATCTTACTTTTCTGCTCCAATATGTATTTCACACAACACAGAGATTTAAAATAGGGATATTATTAAGTAAAACTTACTGTAGAGTATAATTAGTTACTAATTTTTGAATCACCTTCTGTGGACTGAAATAAATTAGCACATATTAAAACTGTGCACTAGAATGCCATATTTATTTGACATGAAGTTGTATTTTTTCCAAAGGAAACACTTTAAAATTTTAATAATATGTATAGAAATATTAAAAAGAGTTCATATTCCTTTCTTATTATATGATAGTGGAGTAATTTAATATCCTGTTATAATTGATTCTGGCGTATCACTTTTGTAGACTGCATTTTTTGCAACAACTCAGGAGTCTGTCTATTCTTTTGATCACTGTAAATTGTCACGTTTCTTGTTATCACTGGGTCTACCTGTAGGAAATTATCTTCTCTGCATACTCCCTTCAAATTTCCTACTTTAAATTTTCCAGAAAGCCATGCAAAAAGTTTTATATTATACAAAGTATATGGCATTCTGATTGCAAACAAGCACTATAATCGCAAAACATAGAGACACTTCTTTTCCCCTGGGGTTCAGAGGACTGCTCACCCTAGGGAGCATGCAGGTTGCTATTATTTGCATAGAGGGGATTAGCAGTAATATAATGCTGGCTTAGTAAATAAAAACAAAACACATAATCTTTTTAAATAAATAAACTACTGAAAAGTAGTTCTTTTGTTCTAAACTACTGAAAAGTTTCACAAATCAAGTGAAAACCTGGAAAGTTGTTTCGTTTTGTTTGCCATTCTGTTCTTATTTTTAAATATGAGTGTTTTGACATACCCTCAGGCTTTAAAATGATATCATCTAGCAAAAGAAGTGAAAGTGCATCCCCAGGGGTATTTGCTTTTATTAAGTAAAATAGTGTATGAGTTCATTATCTTATTTGCAAACAACAATGACAACTTTGGTAACAGGATAAAATAGTTTTGAAAATTCTACAAATTCTTCAATGTACCCATTTTTTTTACTGCAATTTTTCTTCTTTCTTTCTTTCTTTCTTTTTTTCTTTTTTAATATTTTTATTATATTATGTTAGTCACCATACAGTACATCCCTAGTTTTTGATGTAAAGTTCCATGATTCATTACTTGTGTATAACACCCAGTGCACCGTGCAATACATGCCCTCCTTAATACCCTCACCACTCTATCCCATTCCCCCACCCCCCTCCCCTCTGAAGCCCTCAGTTTGTTTCCCAGAGTCCAGTCTCTCATGGTTCATTCCCCCTTCTGTTTACCCCCCTTCATTCTTCCCTTTCTTCTCCTACCGATCTTCCTACTTCTTATGTTCCATAAATGAGTGAAACCATATGATAATTGTCTTTCTCTGCTTGAATTATTTCACTTAGCATAATCTCCTCCAGTCCCGTCCATGTTGCAGCAAATGTTGAGAAATCGTTCTTTTTGATGGCTGAGTAATATTCCATTGTATATATGGACCACATCTTCTTAATCCAGTCATCTGTTGAAGGACGTCTTGGCTCCTTCCACGATTTAGCTATTGTGGACAATGCTGCTATGAACATTGGGGTGTATATGGCCCTTCTTTTCACTATGTCTGTATCTTTGGGGTAAATACCCAGTAGTGCAATGGCTGGATCATAGGGTAGCTCAATTTTTAACTTTTTAAGGGACCTCCACAACTGTTTTTCAGAGTGACAGACACATGAAAAAATGTTCAAAATCATTATCCATCAGGGAAATTCAAATCAAAACCACACTGAGATACCACCTTACGCGAGTTAATGGCAAAAATTGATAAGGCAGGAAACAACAAATGTTGGAGAGGATGTGAAGAAAGGGGATCCCTCCTACATTGTTGATGGGGATGCAAGTTGGTACAGCCACAATGTACACATTTTATATTCATAGTTTACTCAAATCACCAGAGGGTAATATTCTAGGAGTATTGTTTTATTGAAAGAGTGTGGCATATAGACTCAGGAGGCCTGGCTTTGCATTCCGTTTCTCCCATTCACAAGTTATGATTTTATCATTAAACTTGTATAATCTTTATTTTGTCTTGTCGCTTCTGAAATGTGAATAATAATACCTATGCAAAGTGTTGTGAAAATAAAATGAGATATTATTGGTGAAAAAATGAGTATGGACTAAATTGGACTAAGTTATTTTTCATGCTCTAAACTTGTTTCATAAAATCCATACTACATTTGTTGATAATATTCTAAATTCAAACAACTTTTAGAACAAGATGCTACAAGTGATGGTTGATACTTAAATAGATTAAAAGATAACCTAGAGTAACAACATGGAAAATGGCAGAGTGGGAATTTCCTAGTGTTATTTTTTTCCACTGTAACAACCATTAAGCTAGAAAAAAACTGTGAGAATCAACTGTATTGGGGATCTAGAACCTAATCACATACTTACAACAACCAAGGAAAGGCCCAGTGAAGGGAGAGGCTGCTGAACTTTGGTAAGAGAGCAGTGGGTATGTTTTTAACCCTTGGTTCTAACCCTTGCTGTGGCTGTGGGGATGAGAGCCTCAATTTCTGGAGCAGCTGGCTGGTGTTAGGGGGGACAGTAAGCACTTTGTTCTCCAATAATTTGGATTTGTGTGTTTTGATGGGTCTGGTGGTTCCTGAGTGACTAACACAGATGTTTGCCTTTGATTCATTTCCCAAGGGATGGGTTCCCCAACAGCATCTATTTGTAGTACTCTTTCTGTTTTTTGATCTAGAAGTTTAAGGAAATAGCATCAGGTCACGAGCTGATCACAGAGGTAACAGAAAACAAACAGTGACCACACAAAAAAAGGAACACAAAGTTTGCCAGTATAGTATGGAAAAATAATTAAAAATCAATGAATAGAGTACTCAAAAAGGAAAAGAAAAGTAATCCCTGAGGTGGGGGAAATCTGATTTTCAGTGTTACAATATAATACTCAAAGAAAATATACCTTTTTTCTTTCCTTTCTCTATATATTTTTAGTTGTTTACCTAACTAATCAATGCTTACCTTGGGAATTACAGTTATCTTAGATGCATAACAACCTAGTTTATATAACTCCAGCTAGTTCAATACTATACAAATACTCTCATAGCTTGTAGAAAAAAACTCCTTATTCAGATTCACTAGGAAAAAAGAATTAAAAAATCAAATTACTAAAATCAGAAATGAGAGGAACATTTTACTGACTTTACAGGCATAGAAAGGATTGTAGGAAAATACTATGAGCAACTGCATGCCAACAAATTGGAGAAGCTATATTAAATGGTTCAATTCTGATAAACACACAAACTCCAAAACTGTCTCAAGAAGATAAAGAAAGTCTGAATAGATCTCTAACAAGTAAGCAAATTGAATCAGTAATTAAAAATTCAAAGAAATACTTCCCAACCAAGAAAAGCATAGAGCAGCTGGTGAATTATTCACTGATAGATTTATACGAATTCTTCAGACACTCTTCTAAAAAGAAGACAGAGTAATAGTTCCTAACTTTTTCTATGATGTTAGCATTACCCTGAAAGCAAAACTAGGCAAAGATACTACAAGAAAAGAAAACTGTGCCAATATCCCTTATCAATGATATTGATACAGAAATCCTCAACCAAATACTAGTAATGTGAATTCAGCAGCATATAAAATGGACTATAAAGATGACCCAAGTGGGCTTTACACAAGGAATGCAAGGATGGTCCATCAAACAAAAATCAGTCTATGTATTACACCACATTAATGTTATACAGGAAAAAAAGACTGCATGATAATCTTAAATGATGCATAAAAATATCATTTGTCACATCTACTATGATAGAAACACTCAAAATACTATAATTAGAAGACATCTTTTTCTACATGGTAAAGGTCCACAACTAACATCATACTTAATGATGAATGACTGAATGCTTTTCCTTTGAAATAAGGAATAAGACTAAGATATCTGCTTTCACCACTTCTCTCTGACATAGTTATCTGATGTTCTTGCCAGACCAATTAGGCAAGAAACATAAATAAAAGGCATCCAAATTGGAAGGAGGTAAAATTGTTTCTGTTCATAGATGACATGATCCTATATGTAGAAAACTCAATAAAGAATCTGCAAAATACTGTTATATCTAATTTTAAAATATAGGAAATTTGATAAATGAAAAATCTATTTGCAAAAATTATCTGTATTTCTATATACTAGCAACAAAAAATCTGAAAAGGAAATTAAGAAAACAATTTCATTTTCAATAATATCAAAAAGAATAAAATACTTAGGAATAAATGTAACCAATGTGCAATAAGACTTGTACATTGGAAACTATAAAACATTGCTGAAAGAAATAAATGAAGAATTAAATGGAAAAACATCTCATTCATATATACAGGGTTAATATTGTTAAGAGGATTTTTCTATGAAAATACAGAATCAATGCATTCCCTCTCAAAATGTCAGTGGTGTTTTGGGTAAAAATGGAAAAACCCATATAAATTTAATATGAAATTTTAAGAGACCTTAAGTAGTCAAAACAATCTTGATGAAGAATAACAAAGCTAAGCTCATACTTCACAATTTCAAACTTTCAAAGCTGTGGTAATCAAAATAATGTGGTACTGACAAAAAAAAGTGTACATATACACCACTGGAGGAGAAATGATACCCCAGAAATGAGCCCTTATGTATAAGGTCAAGTGACATTAGGCAAGGATGCCACAATTTTTCAGAGGGGAGAGTAATACTTTCTTCAACAACTGGTGCTGGAAAAACTGAATACGCACATGCAAATAATGAAGATAAACCCTCATCTTTAACCATATGTAAAAATAAACCAAAACGGATCAAAAGGCCTAAATGTAAAGCTAAAAGTATAAACTTCTAGAAGAAAACATAGGGGTAAATCTTCATTACTTTGGATTTGGCAATGACTATTTAAGTAATGGATCTACAAGCACAGGCCAAAGGCACTATCAACAGAGCAAGAAGACTACCCACAGAAGAAGAAAAAATATTTGCATATGACATTTATGAGATAAGGGTTTAATATCCAGAATATGTAAAGAACTCATGCAAGTCAACAACAATAACAAAACAACACTATTATAAAATGGGCAAAGAACCGACACTATTCAAAGAAGGTACGAAAATGACCAATAACCACGTAAGAAGATGCTTAGCATCATCAGTCATGAAGGAAATGTAAATCAAAACTGCAATGAGATTCCACTTCATACCTACTAGGATGGATATCACACACACACAAAAGTAATATAATAAATGTCAGTGAAGATGTGGAGAAATTGGGACTTTTGTATGTCCCTGGTAGGAAAGTGAAATGGTGCAGCTATGGAAAACAGTTTGGGAGCTCCTCAAAGCATTAAACATAGAATGACCATATGACCCAATAATTTGTCATACATACCTCTTAGGTATATATCCAAAAGAATGAATATAGGGACTCTAACTGATACTTGTAAGCAAACAATCATTGTAGCATAATTTACAATAGTCAAAAGGTGGAAACAACCCAAGTGTCTATCAACTGATGAATAAATAAACAAAATGTGATACATGCTACAACATGGATGAATCTTGAAAATATTATGCTAAATGCAATAAGCCAGGCATAAAAGAACAGATATTGTGTAATTCCACAAATGGGTAAATTCAAAGAGACAGACAGTAGATTAGGGGTTACCAAGGGTGGGGTGGAGGGAAGGGGGAGTTATTGCTGAATGTGTACAGATTTTCATTTGGGGTGATAACAAAGTTTGGAAGTAGATAGTGGTGATGGCTGTGCAACATTGTAAATGTAATTAATGCCACTATATTTTACACTAAAAAAATCGTTAAAATGTCAAATTTAAATGTTATATATATTTACCACTATATATAAAAATATATAATCAGATTTACTCTAGGTCTTAATATGTTAGATTTCTCAAGTTATTTAAAAATGGAAATGATAGGGGTTTTTTTTCCTTTGCATTCCAGTAGTTTCAAAACCATTATTACACTTGATAAGCAGTTCACAAAACTACTTTAAAAGACTACTGTTTTTTCATTATCTTCATTCCTAAGATCTCAGTTCAGTTTTAACGCACCAGTGTGTTGCTGAATGTGAAGGCTGTTTTAGAAATACTTTTTAACACATAACTTTAATGCCCTTGAAATAGGAAATATGTTGCCTTGAGTTCTGTAATAACAAGGTAACTTTTCAATTTCAAGAGCCATAGTATCTCAAGGGTCATTTTTTTCCATTTGGTTTCCTACCTTCATATTGTTAATTTGAACAGGGAATTTCCATTGATTTCAAAAGGGCCATGTACAAAGATAGACTGTACAAGGATCCAGAGCCCATATGGAAGCAAAATCAAAGTTTTGAGATGATCTAGATTCTGCTTTTGTAGACTCACTCGGTCAGAATATGGTTACATTAATATGTAAAATAAAGTTTATTTTCCCATATGCAAACTTTGCAAAATAATCAAAGTTTTAAAAAAATGATTTTCTTAAGAGAAAGTCAGGTTAAGCCTGACTTATTAGGCTATTCTACTGTCTTCATATAAGTTTCTGGATTAAAATTAAGATCAGTACATATCTTTAATTTTTACATCATGCCTTTATTTCATTCACTAACCTACTTAATGCAGTAATTGAAATGCAAAAGTCAATTAATTATATGGATATACATGGTATGGAACTTACATCGAACTACTATAAATACAATCTATTATTGTATAATTTTACATTATTTTTATTTACCTTAAATTTTAAAACAAGTTATTATGAATTCCACTGCCTGTTGATTCTCAATAATCTTGTGGATTGTTACTTTAGTGAATAAAAGTTGAGTAAATAAATTGAGTTTACCAAAGCTTGTATGATTCAAGATTATGTCATCTGAAAATATAGTTTTACTTCTTCTCTTCTAATCCTGCTGCATTTTATTTTATTTTCCCTCACTACATAGGCTAGATTCTTCTATTACAGTATTGTAGTAGAGGTGATGAGAGGGGACATCCTTGCTTTGTTTCTGAACATTAAAGGAAGGCATTCAGTCTTTCATTAAGGGTGGTGTTAATTGTAGGTTTTTTTCATAGATGTCCTTTATCAAGATGAAGAAGTATCTTTCCATTTCTAGTTTTCTTTTCTTTTTTCTTAAGATTTTATTTTTTTATTTTAGAGAGAGCAGAGTGAGAGAGAGCACAAGTGGTAGGGGCAGAGGGAGAAGGAGAAGCAGAGTCTCCACTGAGCAGGGAGCCTGAAGTGGGGCTCGATACCAGGACTCCAGGATCATGACCTAAGCCAAAGGTAGATGCTTAACTGACTAGGCCACCCAGGTGCCCCCTATTTCTAGTTTTCTAAAAGTCCTTATCAGGAATGTATATTAGACTTTACAAATGCTTTTTCTGTGTTTGTCATATTGTTTTTGTTTTGTTTTGGTTTATTTTTTGTCAATATGGTAAATTACAATGTAAATAGTAATTATATAATATATACTTTATATGTAAAGTATATATATAAATATATGTATTACTTCTTTATGTAAGAAGTGTAGATTTAAGTCTTACTTTTATATGCAATATGATGATCTCTTTCAATTTGAGTGTTTTTACCTCTAAATTTAATATGATTATCAATATAAGGTTTAGGTTTGATGTATTATGTTGTTAGTTGTTATCTCATATGTTCTTTCTTCCCCATTTTCTTTTTTCTGTGTTCTTTTGGAGTGGGTATTTATATGGTTCCATTTTATATCATCTGTTGCATCTTAAACAGAAAAATGTCTTGTGGTATTTAAAAGATCACTCTGGCTATGGGGAGAGGATCAGTTATGGACAGCAGGAGTGGAAAAAAGGAAATCAGTTAAGTCTTTTTCTGAGATGGTTTGGCTGGGGTGAAGTGGTTTGTTTACTTGCTTTTTTTTAAATAGTGAAAATAGGAACTCTGTTTAGGTCATATGCTATCTGAAGTGATCATGAGGTAGCCAAATCAAATAAGTAATTCTCTATACAAATCTGATGGTAGAACTTAATGAAAAAGTCACTATTAGAGATGTAAAATTGATGTCAACAGCATATAGATAGCAATGAATTCATTTTAAATCCATGGGACTGATTATATAATCTTGGGACACAGTAAAGAGAAAAGATAAAGTCTCTGACCTTCTGGGCAACTATAAAATTTGTATCTGAACATATAAGGAGATTAAAGAGGAGGAACCAATGAGTAGAAGAAAAAACAGGTGAATATGGTGTCATCGATGACAAGGAAAAACAGCATTTTTTTTAAAGGAAGTGTTCAATTGTGAAAAATTTTGCCTGTAGGTTAATTAAAATGAAGACAGAGAAATAGCCATGGATAACATACATGAGACCATTAGTGACCTGATAAGATTACTCTCAGTAGAGTCATTTGGACAAAATCAGTTTTGAGTAGGATGAGGAAATTGGGAGTTGAAGAAGTGAATTTAGTGATTATAGATAATGTGTAAGTCTAACAAGAGTTTTCCTGTGAAGTTAAAGGGGAATAGAGTTGTATAGAGGGTAAGGTGTGGTGAATGTAAGTTTTGGCCCTGCTTTGTTCAGTTTTCTTTGTTTGTAATGGGTGAACACAAAAGCATGGTTATATTCAAGAAAGAGGAATATATTAATAATTATAAGAAGAAGTGACTATTACAGCAGCAACTACCTGAGAGGTACAAATAGATGGGATTGAGGGTACAGGTGGAAGAGCTAGCCTTTGTTGGGAGAGGAGCTACCTTGACTGCTGTACTGGAGGAAATGCAAAACTGGACTCAGGTTAGATAAGCACATAGATGTATTGGTAGGGAAAGAAATGAGTTCGTGATTGATTGCTTTGATATTCATGAGGAGGTTTGGGACAATGTTTTTAGCTCTTGCAGATGAGGAGTCACAGTGAGTACAGTTGAAGTTTGAGGTGTGAGGAGAAGGTATGAAGCAGTTGCTTTGGAAATGAAGAGAAAGAACATGCTAACAAAGTGTGGGAGAGTTTTCGGGTACTGTTGAGGGCCTATATGAATTGAAAGACAAAGCGTGGCTATTTGATTTTTCTCAGACAATATTCAACATTTAACCTGGTACAGGCACCATATAGTTCACAATTCAATTAGAAACAGGCTTAGAATTTTGCTAGTTTATATGCAGAGAAGGATAAAAAAGGACAAGGCTTTAAAGGAGTTTGTAATGGGTTAATTATACTAATGGTAGAGTCAGTATATTCAAGGTCCCAAAGAGTCACATAGTCATTACTCCAAGGGACAGATGTCCTTCTCTTTGCATTATTTGATGATGGATAGATAGATAGATAGATGATAGATAGATAGATAGATGATAGATAGATAGATATAGATATATATATATAAATTTTGAGAGAACTTTTACATTGATGGCTGAGATTGATAATCAGGTCTAGTGGAAAATACACTATACTGGTAGNTATATATAAGTTTTGAGAGAACTTTTACATTGATGGCTGAGATTGATAATCAGGTCTAGTGGAAAATACACTATACTGGTAGTCATAGCATTAATAGAAGCAAATACAATAAAAATAATAGCTAATATTATTTTAACACTTCCATGTATGATGTATTACACTAAGCCCTTTACCCACTAAATTTCTAAGCTTGTTTATCTTGTATCATTTTCACAAAATCTCATGATGTATTATTGTTACTCTTGTTTTTTGTTTTTGTTGCTGTTTTGGTTTTCTTCCTTTTTTTAATAGAAAAAATAAGATTGAAAGAGATTAAATGACTTGCTGAGGGTCAAAAAGTGTAAAATATGGAGTTCAAACTAGAAAACACTTTCAATCTGGGGCCCAGGAATACTTTGCTATTCTGCTGCTAGAGAGCTAGGTTTACAACTATAGCTCTGTAATTGCCCGGTTTTGTGACTCTGAGAAAGACATTACTTTGTTTCCATTTCTTCATCTGTGTTGTAGTAAATGCTATAATATCACTTTGTCTCTAGTTTGATCTTTAATTTTCTAGAAAGTTGTCCTAAAGAGTTTGAAACTAGGGGCATTAAAAAAAAAACATCTAACTACTTAGAAATATACAGGTGACACTTTAATGTTTTGTGATTATTTTTTTAAATCACTATTAAATTTCATATTTCACTTCAGTTATTGATAGTACAAACCTGGCATCTGTGAAAGTCAGGATTCTTTATTATCATAAACATATTTTCCCCCATTTCAATAGGATACTATGCTTAGTGTTCTCACACAAGAATAATTTGTATAATCAATACAAATGATGAAGAGCTATTTGAGTTACAGTGACTAAGTTTACACTCAGAATAGTGATTTCAACATGATTCTAAATAACACACAATTCATGTAGTATTAAATCAGCATAATGTTTATTTAATATGGGGTTGGTTGGTTCCCAAAGTCTTTGAATTATGTATACAATGTGTTATGCAATTTGTACCATGACACACCAAAGCATTAGATTTTGGGTCAGAAATTAATTAGAAATGCTGAACAATTGTAGAAGCGAGGCAGGCAGTAATTTGTTCTAGAGAAAGCATCATATATAAAACCAATCACATGCATATCCCAGTCTTCTTATACAGCTCTAGTCCTGATTATATTAAATAGTATTATATAAATCAATATACCAATATTTTTATATTAGCATTATATATACGTTTCCCCCTTCTGCTTTGATCATTACTAAACATGCCAGGAACTCAGTGCAGCTCACATTGCCTTTTAACTCTCCAGAGTTATAATAGAAAGTGCATAAACTTAAGTTATTGTATTTATTCACACTTTGATTCCCCAGAAATTGCCATAATATTATGTGTGAAGGAATAAATGTCTTTCCTCTCAGTTGCATGAGGTTCGTGATTTGGGGTTATAACTTACTATGTTGGCATATCTGCTAGCTTTTAAAACAGAGTCATGAAGACCAGAGTCTCTACAAATTATGCATTGCTAATGTCCTTCAAACAGTGCTGTACCTGGAAGGGTAAATTCTGTTTACCTTGGTTGAAAGTTTGCAATAAATGTTATTAATAGAATGTCAGGGCTACATGTTCAGGTAAAATACTTATGTCAAGTGAAATGTATGTGAGTGCAACAGAGCCTAGGTGTGATTGAGATTCTCCATTTCCTACTTATGTCTCTGAATTATGGTTTTTGCCTGCAAATCATGTAGAAAGTCTCTATAGCTAGCTAGGTAGGTCAATAGATACCAAGTACACTTTAGACAGTCTTGGAAAGGTATGATTATTCCGTCTGAATTGATTTCAGTAAATCATAAAACATTAAACTTAGTATTAAACTTTTTTATTTTCTCAGAGGTAAAAGTGAGGCATTTAATTTGTACGCACATTGGCATTAAACTGTGCCTGAGATGACCTAATATGCAGAATTTGAATCCAAAAATATAAATTATGAATGAATAGCTTTATTGCTAGGTAATATATATAGTATTATATAAATATATGTATATATATGCATATGTATGTATAACACACTTGGGTGTGATGTATCAAGTTTGTGAGTTTTCATGATACATAGACTATAAAATTTGCCAGATAATGTGAGTCTCATTTAATCATGTATACTAGGAAATAAATTTTTTGAGTGACTTCTTATTTTTAGATTGTTCTGGTTTAGAGAAAATTGTCCAAAATGATTTGTGAATATGGTTATAGTTAAAGACAAATTCTACATATTTTATAGAGGCCTAAATTCTACAATGTTAATTCATGTCAAATAGCAAGCAAACATGTGGAAAATTCTACCTGGAAACAAAAGATCAGATGATAATATGGTCTGTGGCTAAATGATGTTATGACTGAGCTCACTTAAAAGCTAAGTAAAATGAGTGTTTGTAACTTGGACATATCACATATTGGTGGTGATTTCGCTAATATAAATAGCATAACACTGGGATTTTTGAATAACCACAGAACTTAAAGAGAACGTGAGAAATTGTTCTGTTCCAACTTCCTTCAGGAAATTATTTATCGTTGAAGAATCTTATTTACTTTCACCTTTTCATTTAGGATTGTCCCCAAGGTCTCTTAGAATTTATTACAGAATGTAATAATCCATATTACCCATGCAACTATATTTCTTACATTTTTAATCATTTTTTAAACATACCAAAATTTGGAAGAATCTCGCTGGAAATATATCTAATGTGTTTCACTAACAAATATGAAAAAAAAATGAAAGTTATTTCTAGCACTAAATACCTAAGTGAGAAAAAGTATTTATTTAGATACCAAGTAACTTTTGAGGTAAATTCTCAGGATATTCCACCAATGCCATCTTATAAACCTTTGAATTTTTATTCCATATTTTTTCAAATGTGAAAGATAAAATAATAAAAAGCAGCATAAATGTGATCAATTTAATAAAGATGGTGACTAAAAAATAGATGCTTTAATTTTTAGGTGACTATATGTTTAGCAAATATGAATAAATTAATGCATATTTCAAAAATTGCCAATCTCTGATATTCAGTGGAATGAATCTAGTGAATCAAAAATATTTATGAAAACTTAAAGTTTAGGAAAGTACCAGATCTCTTACCACAACCTAGGAAATATTGACCAGATACACTACAATCTGAGTAAATTCAAGTGAGTATGCTATTCTCAAGGCACAGATATCAGTCTCTTAAACTTGGAGTTGGGGAGAAATGTGCCATGTGACTAAGCTCAAGGAATGTTGCTGAGATCTATTCAGACATTGTAGCTGAAGGTGGCTGCAGAAATAATCAGCAGCAGCAGGAAGAGTGGGAGCAGAGGAAAAAAGAGCGTAACCACAAAGCGTGTTCTTTTGATTTAGTCTTAACTTCAGTATGGCATGATACTTTAATAAACCTATTTGATAGCTGCATCTATTCCTCCATTACTCAAAGTCTGTCTCCATTTTAACAGGACAATTTTCCAACATGGTGCATTTCAGGTTCAAGAACCGCAAAACATTTTAGAAAGGACTCTAGAAGGGTGAATCTTCTAGGTAATTGTTTTCCTGATTCCTCCTTCTTTTATAGTTCTTTTTACACCTCCTGCACACAATTGGATATAAACATCATTGTCTAGCTCTAAAAATAAGTGCAAATTAAGTACATACAAGGCAACCAACCACAGAGTGTAGTCAGATCATGAGACTATCTCCACACTATTTTTGGGAAGATGACAGCCCTAGAAAAAGTTTCCCTTTAGGGGAAAAAAAATACCTGAAAAGTGTTTTTGGATATTTATTTTAAAAATTTATAGTGAAAAAACAAGTTAAATAATGCAGCATAGAAGAACCAGAGAAAGAAAATATAGAATGCCTGCTATTTGGGGGGGGGGAGTTAGAAAAACTTGGGACTATTTTAAAAGAAAGAAAGAAAGAAAGAAAGAAAGAAAGAAAGAAAGAAAGAAAGAAAGAAAGAAAGAAAGAGAAAGAAAGAAAGGAAGGAAGGAAGGAAGGAAGGAAGGAAGGAAGGAAGGAAGGAAGGAAGGAAGGAAGAAAGAAAGAAAGAAAGAAAGAAAGAAAGAAGAAAGAAAGAAAGAAAGAAAGAAAGAAGAAAGAAAGAAGAAAGAAAGAAGAAAGAAAGAAAGAAAGAAAAATCAAAATTAAGTGAACTAATAGAATTAAAATTAACATAGAACAATAAAATTAAAGACAAAATAGATTTGCTACCTGAGTCATTGATAATAAAACTTAGGCATCAAGTTGGGGTAAGGAAAAGATTCTAAAAGATTCCAGAGAGAAGGAAAAAAAAACAAAACTTCTTACAAAGAAATTAGAAACAGAATGTTATATCAGAATTCTAATAGTGTTGTCTACTGATTGACAAAGGGCAATTCTAATTATGAGGGCAATTATTGGATATTATTTCTCATCACATTTCAAATTCTGTAATATGGCAGATCTTTGGCAGCAATCTTAATTTTTATGGTCACCTTTATTTGTGAATAAACCAGGGTATTTTCAGGTTCTTAGAAGTCCAATATAGTCTAACATAAAAAGTTCAATCTCTCATTCAGTTTAAAGTGTTCCCCACTTTCTCAAATATCTTTCTAACCTGCATCTCCTCACCAGCTAACCTGATCTAGGCTCTGAAATTTGCAGGAAGAAACATTGACACAGATAGTTTCTATCCTCTTTTTCATTCCACTTCCTCCCTTCCTCAGTAGATACTATTTCAGTTTTCCTGCAAGATCAGTTTCAGAGGGTACAGGAGGAGAGTAGAAAAGGGCAAAATTTTATGTAGCTGGTGCTGTTGTAATTGTGCATCCAGGCTTAGGCTTAGGGTTTCCAACTAATACCTTAAATTTTCTCCATGCTTCTCTTGAGCACCATAAACAGCCTTTCTCTTGGAAAAGCAGACCAGCCCTTTGATTTCCATTGGCAAGCGATCTCTTCTAGAGGGTTTTTCAAAATATCTCATGTATGACACCATTTTATGGTGCTCATTTTGCCATTGGGAAAAATTCTGCATCTTTGCAAAACCAAAAACTGAAAATACAGTATGTGTCCATCTCTGCCCTCCTCACTTTTATTCTGACATGACAGATAGACCTACCTGCCACCTGTTGTTCACCTTTTCTCTCAATATCAAGCACCAAAATCTGTGTTGTCTGTTACACAAGCCATAGAATTGAGGCACATTCATCTCACCTGATAGTTCTCCTAAAGCCTCACTTAGATGAAGATGAAGATAGCCATTGGGTGTAGCATGAAGTCAGGAAGTCTTCAGAGCACTGTCTTCAAAGAAATTCATGTTCCCTGGTCATTTCTATCTAATTGGTTTTTGCAGACTCTTATATTTAAGGTGAAATTGAGTAATGGGCTGTAAGGACTGCCAAACCTGTTTCGAGCCTCCATTTTGCATCTCTAGCGAAGATGGTATATTACTGTTCTTTAGGACTTTTCAGTTTCGACATCAGTTGATACATCTGGGTAGGAAAAATCAGATTTTAGAATTGTATCAATAATTGAGTGTTGGTTAATTTAGAAATGGACACTTTGTCAATCAAACTAGAATTCATAGCAACTGTGATATACTTACTGCAATGCGCCTGCTAAGCAGGGACTCTGCATGTGGCTCTGAAGGTTTGGCCCTGCACAACTCCAGGCAGTATTATTCATGTAGATTACAATCTGATAGGGTATGTCAGGTGGCACCAAAAAACACCGTGATTACTACTATGTTGTGGACTCCACATCTTGGAGAGGGGACAGCTACTCTCAGTAGGTGTGGACTTGAAGAGTTGAAGCACTTTATAAATGAAATATACTTTTCTTGGTGTCTTTGAGTACAGGTCATGAGAGATTTGGTGCAGTCTTCAAAACAAGGAAGAATTTGTTCTTGGAACAAGCAGAAAAAAGTGTCTTTCTTTGGATAAAGTATAACTGGCATGCTTATTTGAAGAGTTAACTCTCCTATCTCCAGGGGTTTCACATTCCTTACATAGAAAGCAAGGAAAGTGAACACACAGTAGCTGATATAAAACATGAGAATAATTGGACATCAGTGGGCTTAAAATGGGGAGAATATTTACTTACATTCCCTATTTATTATTATTATTTTTTTTTATTTGGAAGTACATAATTTGTTATGTTTGACTTTGGGTCACAATAGTAAGTATGTGAAATTTTGGCTGTGAAATTGTCAAAAATAGACATTTTAGGTGTCACTAGATCCAAAATTGTAGTCTTTGTTGTTGTTTTGTATTTGTTTGTTTTTTGGACATGCTTGACGATGAGCACCTTTTGGACAGATCTGAACTCAAAGAGAGCATAGCACATCTTTCGTTGTCACATTCTAATCACCAGTGTCATTGTGATTTCAGAAATTCAGATAATAGATGTGTGGTATAGTTTACAAAGGCACCAAACTGATTGGATAAGACCTATTTATGAGGGAAAGTCATATTTTTGGACTAATTAAACTAATCCATAATATCAAACTCAAACAAACAAATAAAAAACTCCAAAACAATACCCGTACAAATGGATTTTGACTTTTTAACTCAGGATAGAAGCTGGAGCAAGAAAGGAATAGATACAGAACTCGATGGCCAGACTAAACAGGAAAGAAAATAAAATTGAAAGTGTAACATATCTAGATATTCTAAAAGGTTAGACTAGGAAAGAGGGCTTATAATCACTATTACAAAGACATGAAAGTTGAACAGAATCCAAATAAGCTTATAGCAGGAAAAAAAGAATGGTTTGTGGATCTCTGAGGAACCTTGGATTCAGGAAATTATTGAGGCACCCTTATACAAGACACAGGGGAAAAATAGCTGATGACTGAGGAGATCTACACTGGGTGGTTACACAATAATTTAAACAGCAGTGAGAAGAGATTACCTGTTAGATCACATAAAATACTTTAAGCAGTATTAGATGAGTTTCAAGATGACACAATTATTGCAAGAGGAAGGAAGAAGAACATGGCATATTCCCTAAGAGAACATGTCTGAGAATTTTATTGAGTTAGGACTCTAAGGAAAGTTATAGTTGAGAAGAGAAAAACCAAAGTGGAGACAGGCAGGACAACAATAAATATAATCCAGAGATGTGTTTGATTTTCTCTGATGGAATAGAACCAACTGTGTGTAATACTAAATCTACTCAGGTAGGTAAAGATGGAAAGGATCTGTTTGAATAATAGATTTTTTTTTCTGACCCAGAAATTATCCACTTCTTATCTTAATCTGGGAGGAATCTTGCATGAAAGAGGAACACATTCAGAAAGCAAAAAGTCTGAGTTTGAAATAAAATGAAAACAAATGGTAGAAACATATAATTAAAGAAGTGAGGTTGGTTGTACAGGTATCAGAAAAACAAATGGACACACTTAACTAGGCTGAAGATGTTTATACTCAGGAGCCTCTATCTGAAAAGAGTTGGAGAATAATGAGAGCACATGGAAGAAGTATATTGATCTTCATTGGATCACTGGGGTTATAGAATTTTAAGAAAGCTTTTTTTTAAATTTTTCCTTATTTGTATTTCACTTTCTGTTGCATTGGAGAACACATTCTGAACAACAATAATTAATGATAGTTATAGCATACCTCATTGCTTTTTTCTTAATATTAGCATATCTCTAACCTTTCTCTTTTTTTAAGATTTTATTTATCTGAGAGAGAGAGTGAGTGAGAGAGAGAAAAACGAGCAGGGATGGAGAAGGAGAGGGAGAAGCAGACTCCCCACTGAGCAGGCAGCCCGACACGGGATTCGATCCCAGGACGCCGGGATCATGACCTGAGCTGAAGGCAGACACTTAACCAACTGAGCCATTCAGGTGCCCTTGTCTCTACCTTTTCAATCTTAAATATCATTTTGGCTATTAGTATGAGGTTATGTCTTCCTCACGTAGTTACATAAGTATGTGTATAGTTTAACATTTTAAGAGAATGTCTTTATCAAGTGTGGGTAATGGTTTTAATTGAAGGGTTTTTTTTAGCATCTGTTGAAATCATAAATTCTATTGGTATCTCATGTTGATATCTATACCAAAATTAATCCTTAGGTATCCTTAGGTTCTGGAGCTAAAGAACGAATATTCAAGTATGGTAAATGCTTCTTTTAAGGGATTTTGTTCTATTATTATATGATAGTATTTTATTTAGGAATTTAATAGAAATAGTAGTATATGGCATTTTTATATACCAGTTTTTGTAAAATCCAATGCCAGAAAACTGTTGTTCTCAAGTGTTTATCAAAAACAAGGTTCTGTAGTTAAATAGATATTATAAATGCTGCTTTATAAAATCTTTTTCGGAAGATCTTAATATTCACATATTAAAGCCTTCAGAAAATAATCCATTAATCCCCCATGAAAGATTTCACTTATTTTGTCTGTTTTTCTATTTTCTTAATATTTGTCTAGCTTATTATTTGAACACATCTCTCTCTTCTCTAAGATTTATATGTGTGCTGGGCAGAATTATGACCCTCATAACTTTTGCCCCCTAGTGTCATAGCTTTGAATATGTTACATTACCAGGCAAAAGGGACTTTGTAGATGTAGTTAAGTTTACTAATGAGTCGACCTCAAAATAGGGAGATTATCCTGATAGGTCCAATGTATTCATGGAGCTATTAGAAGCAAAGCTTTCTCTGAGGAGAGAGGATGTTAAAGAGATATGGAAGAGTAGAAGTCAGAGAGATTTGGTGTGTCCCTGCAAGTTTGGAAGATGCAAGGGGCCACAAGTCAAGGGATGTGGGAGGTCTTAAGTAGCTAAGAATGACCCCTGGCCACTTGTTACTTCCCTGGCCAAAGGAAGGAGGCCCTTAATCCTACAAGTGCATGAAATTCCAAGTACTCCAAATTCCGAATACTCCAAAAAACTGAAAAAGCCTGAATGTGGATTCTCCCCTAAAGCCTCCAGATGATAGTCCAGGTTGGCTGACACTTTGATTCTAGTCTTGTGAGACCCTAAGCAGAGTACCCAGTTGAGCCCATATGGACTTCAACATACAGAGCTATGAAATGAGAAATGGGTTTTGTTTTAAGTTAGATCTGTGGTGATTTGTTAGGATGATAGAAAACTAGTATAGTATATAAAATAGCTTCACAAATAATAAGTAGTAGAAAAGGTATATTTTAAACTAAATAGGGATAGTACATTAAATTTTAGATTCATAATTTCTACATAATTCATAATTATTTAGAAAACATAATTTTTCCACTTGAATGACCCTAGATTTTATTTTAGAGATGAGGAAAAATTGGGACCTGAATTCACACATTAAATTCGAAATTTTACTTTAGTTCATTTGAGTTATGTTTAATTGTATTTATACTAATTGATATCCTCATTGTATGTGAAAAAATAAATCAACCTCAAGGGAATCTCATGCTTCCTATGCTACAGTGATCAGTTAATATACAGTGGTGAAGGTGATACTACTCTCCAGAGGATAAAAATCATGTTTGTGGAAAGCATTTTGCAATTTTGCTATTTTTTAGTAACCTGAGCATATTTTCTCCAATGAGACCACTGTCCATGAAATGTCCATCAAAGATTCCTATCATTTAAATATTCCTTTTCTGGAATCAGAATGCTCAGGTTTTGTAAAAAATGCGTATATTAAATAAAAGCATTTGTATAAAGTATTTTGAAAATGATTATATTTACTAGTATGATGCGTAACAAATGAATTTATTTTTTTGTGTGAAAAGGGTCCATAATATTGCAATTGAAAGATTTAAAAAATACGAGTTACCCTAGAAGTCAAAGGAAGAAATCCAGGAGCTGCCAGAGACACTTCTTAAGGTAGAAAAGAAAGAGACAGAGACACACAATTAGAAAGACACAGAGAGAGACATAGAGACAGAAATTCACTTTGACCTTTCTTCTGCCCTGTAATGTGGAAGGCCCTGGCTGAGTCCACTTGCAGGGTATTGCCAGGACAGCCTGGAACTACTGCCAGTATGAAACAGCCAGTTTGTGATACCGAGCAGACCAAGCAAGGGCAAGAAATGATTTTAAAAGAAAACAGGGCAAACTTAGAACAAATGACAAATGACCTTTTGGCCAATTGCTTTCAGGAAATCAGTAAATTCACATTTAAAACCAAGTATATCTTATAAGATAGTGGTAGAGAGATATCTTTCCTGAGCAATAGTGTATGCACATATGATTGATACATCTAGCTTTATATTTTTGAAATTTGCTTTATTAGCATAATTTCAATTATCAAAATTAAACATTGTCATAGAATTTTAGAGACCGTATTTTAGAGATCATCAAGTTCTCCACTTAACAGATGAGAAATTTAAAACCAAACGAATGTTCATCAAGTTCTCCACTTAACAGATGAGAAATTTAAAACCAAACGAATGTAAGTGACTTACCAGACCCTCGTCTTTTTACTTTCCATCAAGCATAGTGTCTGTGGTACTGCATATTCCCTTTTAGAGGCTCTGAGAAAATATGTGCTTACTTCATAGTAAATGATACACAACTCTTACAATGGGACTATACCAATCTCCATACAAAATATATTGCATACAATTGCAACTTAAGAGAATCATATATATGATCTAAAATCTATATGTTATATATAATATGTGTCAGTGAAATATCTACAAAATGATAGTTCTGGGTTTTAAAGGGCTTGCCTTTGATGGCCTTACTAACCCATTCTCCTTACATTAATTTGTCTGCAGTAAACTTACCTACAGGTTTGTTTGTTTTTTTTCTACTCATAATGTTTTCTGTAGCAATTGAAAAGGGTAAAAATCATTCGGTTTGAAATGTTTGGGCCACTTAATTGCAAACAATAGAAACTTTATCTGATTTAAATAGTAAAAGCAATTTAATGAAAGAGTACTGTGTGACTTAAAGAATTTTGAGGAAATATGCAGAACAAATTTTGGAAAGTAAGAAACACAAAAAAGGGAGCATGGAACCAGAATCAGCCAAATTAGGCTTCATAATCAGGATGGCAGAACACTGTTGACTCTGAAGCTGAAGTTGAGCCCTGAAAAATGGGGTTTGCATTGAGACTCTTGGCTCTGAATCACCACTTTACCAGGAGTGTTGAGCCTTAAAAAAAAAAAAAAAAAAAGAACGAATGAAAGAAAGAGAAAACAAACATGCTGGTACTGATACATCCAGAAAGGAGTCTCTGCTAGTCCTCCTTATTTGCATCACTTGAATGTGACACAAAGCAGACAGCTGGTTATTTGATTGGCTAAACCTAGTTTAATATTCACTGCGTGTGAATTACTCCATATCAACCCAAAACCACCTTCTGGTGGAACTTTCTGAATTGATGAGACTGGAGAGCTAAAAACTACATTTTGGATATACCCTTTGTGGAAAAGGTGTTTGATGTAATTCTGACAATCACTCCAGTTCTGGGAGGCTTAGATTTAGAGCTGCATTATTTGTAGCTGTGAAGCATCCTCATTGATGGTACAGATCATGTGGTGTTGAGTTGTTCTAGAAGGCAACAACTTTCCTTGTCAGCTTCCTGACAGTGCTAGAGGCAGAGCTGTCTTCTCTACACAACTTTGGGCGTCATCTCTAGAAGCTCAGACTGAGTCTCTCTTCAGCCGTCCTAATAATGTTTTGGGCCATATATGCCTCAAAAAACTTAACTCATGCTTCAAACTGCTACATATCATTATTTTGCCTACAAACCAGGAATGCTCATTAATAAATAATTAGAATCTGGAAGTTGTTCCCTGTAACTGACCTCAAGGAAATAAGATTTATAATAGGTTATTTTTCCTGGTTTGTTTGAAGGGTGTGAAAATCCATGAACCCTAGTAGAAGGGAACTTGGAAGTCAAGCACAGTCAGTGATGAAGTAGTTAATTTAACTCTTGTGGTTTCCTGCACAAAGTATGTTGAAGACAAACTTTGCTTTATCACGTGGCTGGTACATTGAGCCAAGGAAGCTTCATGGAACTGTGAGTGGGCTGTTTGCTTATAACTATAGTGGAGAATTTAGAGCAAGAACTGTGGAGAACTACGTGGAAGGCAGGTTATTTCTCCTGGTTTGTTTAAAAGGTGTGAAAATCCATGAATTGTGGAGTAGGTTGCTTGCTTCTAACTGTAGTGGAGAATTTAGAGCAAAGATATTAGGCTCAGTTTCTTCATTGTCAGCTCACTTTGGAGTCAGAAAACCATGGACTTTGTAATGCTATTCTAAAATATTGTTATCCTTGATGTTACAGAATTTGTATACCTGAAATTTAGATATAGCTCAAGTTCATGTGATATGTCAAAATGGGGTTTGTGATGGTTTAATACTATGTTAACTTGCCTAAGATAAGACTAATGTTGGGGCGCCTGGGTGGCACAGCGGTTAAGCGTCTGCCTTCGGCTCAGGGCGTGATCCCGGCGTTATGGGATCGAGCCCCNTTCCAAAATCCTCTTTATTGCATGCTTCCAGGTTAGAATTGACAGAGATTTTGCTCAAGATTTGGAAAACAGAAGTTAGTAACAGTAGCTGTTACTTTCTGAAAGTCATAGAGGTGAGGAGAGAAAGATATGGAGATGCTGCTGCATTCCACCTGGTCTTTGTTCTCTCCCTGGAGACAGATAGATGCAGAAATTCCAGTGTGTTGCCTATTGTCCTCACTCTGCAGTGCTCTATGTCTGATTCTCCATCTTACTGCTGTCCCTCCTGACCAACAGTAACTCTACTGTAAGACTCAGGGCGCTAAGCACAAGGCACTGTTGAATCCATCAGTTCTTCTTCGAAGTTCCTCTCTAATACACCTGGCAACAGGAAGGCTGGTGAATGAGTTCCCCTTTATTCTTTATCTTCCCTTAGGGAACCTACTTCAGCTACTTCCACATTAGTGCAGGATATTGTTTCTATAAAAAATGCTCAGTCTATAATGCTAATACTGTTTTTGCTTCCCTGACTGAACCTTCAGGGACATATCTTGCAAGAGGATGTCAACTTTTCTTAGGTCTTGTTGTGACGAATTCTCTTTACTATTACCCCATGAACCATATAAAATCGATCTCAGAGGAAATTTTTTAATATTAGAAGAATTTCAAATTCTCAATTATATTTGCAAAGATCTAGGGCATATGTGTAGGGGCATATTCTGTGGATGCTGCACAAACAGAGAGGAATGGAATTTAAGATCAGGTTGGATTTATCAATATGGGTGCTTTTAACAATGAATTCCAATGTATTGTGCTAGCTTGATTAATGGGAAATGGTTCAAATTGTTTGCTTGGTTGGTTGATTATATCATAAGCTCAGCTCTATATTGAACTAAAGGAAAATGAAGGACAATTCATTATCCTACTATTAATTTTGTCCCTTACAGGGTCAAAAGAATCTCCCTTAATAATGACATTGATAAATATTTTAAGTAGTGTCAATAACTTGAAAAGTAATAACTCTCATAGCCATGATGAGTCTAAGGATGCAGATGATTAAATATAAGGTGGTATCTCTTATGGGATCCTAGAACAGAAAAAAAACACATTAGGTAAAACTAATGAAATCTGAGTAAATTGTGGACTTTAGCTAATAGTGTATCAGTATTAGTTCATTAATTGTGAAAAAATGTACAATGCTAATGTAAGATAATAATAATGGGAGAAAGTTGGTGTGGAGTATATGAGGAACCTCAAGTATCTCTTCCCAACTTTTCTCTAAATCTAAAACCATTTAAAACTAAAAAGTTTATTTGGCAAAAGAAATACTCTACTTATTTTTCCCTGAAGTCCTGAGATAAATGTGGGAGACTGCCGTTAAAAGGGACTCTCTGATTTTAATGAGAATGATGAGATCCTGGCTCACAGAGGCAGTTTCAGCCCCTAAGTACCAAAAATAATGGGTATTGTTATAAACAGCAGGGCTAATGCAATAATGAAAATACTTTGACAAGCAGGGATCTTTGAAGGTGGCAAATTGCTCACAGTGTGCTGGGTTTTGTGGACAACCCTCAGGTGTCCATAAAGCCCAAACAATAGCACAAACATAAAAGCTTTAGTTCTGGTTAACAGAAAATAATCTTTAGTCAGCAGGATAGTTTGGGTGCCTCATCAACATTCTGATGTTGATGCACCTAGAATCTGTTAATGTACTTTGAGTTCCTTTAATGAAGCTTTTTGATATTCTTGTGGAAATACTCTGAAATATAAATGAAATAATGACATTGGTAAATATTTTGAGCAATGTCAATAATCTTGAAAAGTACTTTTAACTCTCATAGTTACTGAAATATCACTAAAATCTTCCTGCTGGCCTTACCCAAAGAGATACACAACTATTTACCCAAGTTTCATTCTATATCAACAAGCAATTGTCAACAAATTCAGTGATCTTTGAGCAACAATTTTAGAAAATATTAATTGCTGGGTCACAGAGTGGGGACTTCTAGGGTTCAGGTGGTTAATGGTGTTTGGCCTGAGTACATCCGTGGTGGCTGTGTTATTATATGAACCAAATTATGCTTTGGTAGCAGACCATTTAGGAGCTGAATGAAGTCAAACACGTGGACTACCCTTGCCGTAGCTGATCCCATAACCATCAGTACTGGCTTCTCATTCTGCCAGCAACAGAAACCAATGTGAATACTAAAGAGACATCATAACCAGGGTGGAGGGGGATGCATAGGGAATAGCCAGCCACTTGACTATATTTTGATTTTATTTAATGTCTTCTATCATGGAAGAAGCAATAATTTGTTTACATTAGAATGGATACCTATTCTGGGCATGGATTTGCCTTCCCTAGTTGCTATGCTTTACTTGCAGTGCTAACCACAGAATTATTAAAAGTTTATTCTAGGGCATATCATTTCTTATAGGATTACTTCTGAGCAAGTAAGTCTTTTCATAGCAAAAGATATACCCCAACATTGATAAACAGCTGATTACATAGAAAGCTGTAATAACTTATTTAGGATTCAGTTATGGTACTAACTAGGAGACAAAAACTTATGAGTTTGGATTTTTCTCCTACAGCTGGAGATATTACATTCTGATTCAGTGAAAAGAATATGGTGCTGTTTCTTTTGTAGTCAAAGGAATCATAGGTGGAAGCAGGAGAGATACCTCTGATCATTGTGTCTCTTTACCTATTTCTCAACTTTTTGATTCCTGTATGTGTAACAAGAAAACATGAAAAGAGTTACATTGAACAGGGATTTGAAACTGACACTTGACAATATTGAGTCAATTGAACTCTAGACCAATAAGACTGAAGAATAAGATAAAGTGATGATTGGAATGATTAAAGTGGATTATCAAGAGAAAATAAAGTTGCTGCTACGTGATGGGGATAAGGAAGAGAATACTCGCAACTTACCAAACTCTTTTAAGGTATCTCCCAGTATTTCTATAGGTTTTATGGTAAACCATAATATAAGGTCTGAGCAATCTAATACAGGAAGGAACAATAGGTGTGAAACACTTCAGAAAAGATTTGGGTTTCTTACCAGTGAGGATATGAGCTTAAAAACATTGTCAACATGAAGAAACTTGTTGGGGTTATAATATCTTCATTATCATGTTGAATATTTCACAAATATATGTGTGTTTGTGTACCTTATAAAAGTATATAATAGTAACATAATTATAGTTTATTGTATGTCATTTATAATAGAGCTAGTTTTTTTTATTTTAAAGATTTATTTATTTAAGAGAGAGAGAGAGTGCACTCACACATTGGGGGGAGGTGCAGAAAGAGAGGGAGAGAAAAACTTAAGCAGACTCACACTGAGCACAGAGCCCAACGCAGGGCTCGATTCCACAACCCTATGACCCTCTTGAGCCATGAGATCACGACCTGAGCTGAAACCAAGAGTCAGAGGCTCAACTGACTGTACCACACTGACACTCCAATAAAGCTATTTTAAAAAGAAATATATAACTTCATAACTGTATAGCTGTTAAGGAAATAGGATTATTTAAAGACGTTCCTACAAATAAAATTACATGTCCAGATGGCTTCAGTGGTAAATTCTACCAAACTTTTAAAAAATAAATAGTAGAATTCAATACAGTTCTACATACAATTTTCCATAAAATTAAAAGGCAGAAAATACTTTCCCTCTTAATGAGGTCAACATTACTCTTTTTATAAAACCAAAGAAATGATGACAAAATAATCCTACATGAACATAGATCCAAAATTCCTGCAATTTTAAAAAAATCATATCCAACTATATGTAAGAATAGGTGATGGGGGTTAAGGAGTACATTTGAGATGAGCACTGGGTGTATGTAAGTGTTGAATCACTAAATTCTACACCCGAAACTAATATTACACTGTATGTTAACTAACTGGAATTTAAATGAAAACTTGGAAAGAGAAAATGAAACAAAAACAAAATAAAATGCACTTATTTATTTAAAAAAATATCATGACCAAGGACAGTTTATCCCAGGAATGCAGTTATTTTGACATTTAAAAATCAATCAATGTAATTTATCACATTAACAAACAGAAGAAGAATATGATTAGCTATGTATATGCAGAAGAGGCATTTGACAAAAACTAACATAAATTTTTAACGAAAATTCCCAATGCAGAGAATCCCTCAACCTGATAAACTACATTTGCAAAATCACAGCTATTATAATACTTGAAGACAGATTTAATACCCCTCCGTAAACTCAGGGACAAGGCAAGGATGCTAGCTCTCACTGCTTCTATTCAATATTGCACTGGAGCCCTAGCCAGTGCAATTAGGTTAAAAGAAAAAAATCATTTAAATTCATTAGAAATAATAATCTCTATTTGTTCGCCCTGCTTTTGTTTTCAGATGACCTGATAGTTGAATAAAACACTATGGAATCTACAAAATATCCATTTGAAATAATAAGTGAGTTTAGCTAGTTTACAGACTTTAAGACCCATAGATACAATCAATTATGTGTGAGTATATATATGTATATGAATGAAATAATCTGATATTAAAAATTTTAAAACATTCCATTAAAAAATGCAAACATTCTTTCCATTGTTCTACCTTTCTATCCCCATATAGTAAAAAAAAAAATAAGAACAACAAATAAATTGTTAATAAATTCTATATAGCAGAAGACAGAAGGTTTTATACTGTTAGAGAAAGAAATAGAAAGCAAGAAAAGGGAAAACGATTTGATTGAACTCTGGTGATGAATTAGAGTCAGCCATATCTGTATAAATTGGTTAGAGAAATAAATATTGAGTTTTGTGAATAGATGGGTTAGTGAATATACATATATTTCCTGGGTATATCTGCTGGGAGGACTTAGAGGCAGCCTCTTAATGGCAACAAGCATGCCAGCACCTGGATCTTTGTTTCTAAATACAGTTCTCTAATAAACGAAACTGAGGTCCCTTGAAGAAATGGATAGCATAGGAGTTGAGGCAAGGAGAAGACAATGTGAGCCTAGACCATCTTGTCAATCCAGAAAGTAAGAAAATGAAAAAAAAATAATTATGACATTATTCACAAGGACATAGGAGGCAGCTATACATAGTGAGCTCCCAAAGGCCAAGTCTTTAACAAAATAAATGGCAATAGTATTGAATTATAATCCAAAGAATAAAATGAGTATCTGCAAGTCTGTGTGATTTAAATAAGTGATTGAATGACTGGATGGATGAATAAATGGGGGAGAAGGGGGAGAAAAGAAGCAATTAGTCTGACTTAGATAACACAGCACCAAACATTTAGGTAAATCAAGCATATACACAGACACACTCAATCATGAATATTTATGCTTGAATGTCATGTATATACGTATCCATTGTGTAGGTTCACACATTATACCCATTATATCTACACAATATACATATATACAATTATATATTTTATTTATAGGTATAATTTATACATATATAAACTCATAATAAAATGGAGACTATGGAAGGAGAGATATTGCTATTAGGGACTAAGAAGGAAGGGGATGAATAATATGAGAGTGCCTTTAAAAATACTATGATAATGTGTCAAGAACAAAGAAATATGTATCAAAAATAATGACAAAAATAAAGATAAAGTAAATGGATACAAGAAAGATTAGTCCCTTATCACTAAATAATTAGCAATTTTATCAGCTATCTTATTTGATGGTTAGTATAATTCTGTTCTTAATAAAAGGTAAATTATAATGATTTCTCCAGGAGTTAAAATAATCATAAATATATTGAATTTAAGATCTAGGCAATTAAGAGGACAGAAAAAAACAGAGAAATATTCATTAAAGTGCCCATGCAAGACACCTAATACATACATATTATCTAGTTGGATTCTCACGTCACCATGGAAGTAGGTAATACACTCTTATTTTGTATCAGAGGAATTGGAGGTTCAGTGAAGTTGTATAATTTGGCAAAGGTCACACACCTAGTTCGTGGAAGAGCGAACACAGCAACCCATGTCATTAGATTTTTAAAAATCACCCTTTCCACTGCAACATATTTACTTTCTTAATTGACCCCTGTGAAAACCTTTTATTCCCCTTAAGTCCCATTTGAGTTTATGAAGTATTCAAAACGCTCAAAAACAAAATCTTGGGGGCGCCTGGGTGGCTCAGTGGGTTAAGCGTGTGTCTGTGGCTCTGCATCCCATCCCATTCAGCACCCAGCACAGCGGGGAGTCTGCTTCTCCTTCTCCCTCTGCCCCTCCCCTGCTTGTGCTCTCTCTCTCAAATAAATAAATAAAATCTTTAAAACAAAACAAAACAAAAAAATCTTGACATATCATAGGAGTAGCTACTTAGGATTTTTTAAGTGAGGGTTGGAATTTTATGTTCAAGCAATTGTGAATCTTCCTTTTCTACATGTCCTATCGAAACTGAACTACAGTATCTCCAACTGCACAGATACTGCTAACATAAGGCATAAGTACTGTATTTGCTATCTGCAACTGCTATCTCCAACTGCACAGATACTGCTAACATAAGGCATAAGTACTGTATTTGCTATCTGCTGGTTTTTAGATTAGAGATATTCACAATAGCTTGTCCTTAGGAGAGCATTTGTATTGCCCTTGTTTTGGTATATCAGAAGATAAAACACTCCTTTTTTATTGCTGTCAGTTTTACTGTTTATTCTATGCCATGTTCTATTAAGTTCAAACACTATAAATAACCATGAGCATTTGTGAAATGTTATTATAAAAATGTTTTTAACCATTTCCATTTTTAATGACCTGGAAATATTTGAATCGGGAGTATAAAGAAACCTTTTATTTAATGAGGATTTTCACATATATTTGTGTTTATTCTACATAAAAAGAAGTGAAGCATTATTTTTCTCAGAAAAAAAGGATTTCTTGTAAATAGTTGACACAAAACTGTCTTTAATGAGCATTTCCTGTCTTAAAAGTCAATACAGCATGTCTTATCTAAAAATCTTATCTCAAATCTTTACTGAGAAGTAATCAAAAATTATAAAGATGATTAAAAATTAATAATGTGTATATGTGGTAAGTAATCAAGAGTAAATATTCTTATAAAGAAAATGTAAAGATTAAGTTGATAATAAACAGACTGGTTAAATGTGCGTTACTGGAAATAGACATGCTTTTCTGAAATGAGAAGTATTTATAATAATAGGATCTTTAAAAGCCCAAAGAAAGGCATAAGCATTAAGGAAACAAGGATTTTGTAATCTGGTATTCTTTTAAAGAAAAACCTGTGAGATGAGGTTAAATTTGCATTTCAAAAGTTCACAGCTAAAATTCAGTAGAGAAAATATTAAATCCTCACATTAATTTCTGTGCTGTTTTATAAGACTATTTTAAATTAGAATCTGTGTACCTGTGAACTGTTTGAAGAGACTAATTTATTCTTGTAATTTACTAATTTTGAAAACCCATTTTGTAAAATTTGCTGTGCTAGAGCCTGAAGCTGCAATGGCAAACTATTCTATTTGCCTTAAAAGACATGGGAATGTCAAGGAATATAATAACAACTAAAAGGCAATTATAGTGTATCTGATAGACAATAATGTGAAATATAAATTTCCATCAGAACAGGAGAGGGTCACCTAATTCAGTATTCAAATATCAAGGAATGTTTTCTGTGGGAAGAAATTCTGATCTGTAGAATGAAGGTGATGAATAAAAGTTACATAAAGGGCAAAGATAGAGGAGGGAAGTATTGGGAAGAGTGATGAGAATGGGTGCTCCATGCCAAGTGAGAAGCTTAGACAAAGTGACAATGGGAATCATTGGAAGAGCCATAAGTAGTATACTATGATAGAAATGTCAAAGGCAAGATATGTACATGGTTCAATAGAGCAAGATGTAGAGAATAAATAAGGGACTTATGGTCATTTTTAGGGAAATAAGGATTAGTAAAGAGACATGATAAGTTTGAAGTGGTAGACTCAACTAGGCATGGTAATGGAATTGCCTATGGCGAGTGTGAAAAAAGGAGGTGGGACTGGTTTGGGCAAAGGTTGAGGTCATGTCCTGAGAGGGGAAAAATTATTTTGGGAGTAGTAGGTGTTGATTAGTTCACCTTTTAGCACATCGAATTTTATTCATTCTTTGTACAAGTGAAGATGTCCAGAAGGAA
Organism: Ailuropoda melanoleuca; assembly: GCF_002007445.2. Classification (NCBI taxonomy): domain Eukaryota; kingdom Metazoa; phylum Chordata; class Mammalia; order Carnivora; family Ursidae; genus Ailuropoda; species Ailuropoda melanoleuca. The sequence continues at coordinate 53,551,845 of NC_048226.1, forward strand.
CTTGATTTGGAACTCAATAGAGTTCTGGGAAGAAGATACAGATTTAGCACATCACAATATATAAATAATTTATTTCAAGATGGTAGATGTTATCTCTCATTGAGTATGAGAATGAAAGAATGTCTGGAATTAAGTCTGAAAATATATTACATAGAGAAAGAGCAGTCCAGAAAGGATATTTTGAAGTATCAGACAGGCAGAAGAAAAAATGGAGTATAGTGATATGGATTCAAAAGATGAAAATTTTTCCAAGGAGTAAGTAGTCCACAATATCAAAGGCTATCAGGAATAAGTATAAGATGAAAAGTGTGCAATGGATTTAGCCATTAAATTGGTTGCTCATTAAGATGATAAATCCACTACTTGTTAATCTGAAGGCAAGGGTAAAAAAAACAATTATGGTAGTAGCATTTTTAGTACAAACCCATGGTAATTAGCTCTGCAACAGCAATTACTGAATATTTGTTGAAAGAATCAAAAATATGAATTTGCTTATCAAATCTTAGAACATGGGAGTTATGATTAAACTATCGAATACTTTCAAAGAAAGTATTCCTTAAAACAATTTTAAGGTAGTAGTAAAGAGGGTTATAAAGTAATGAACTCACATCCCATTTTCCAAACAAGTTAAACAGGCTAAAAGAATGACTGGTTTTGTAAACTACTTAGATGTTTTTCTGAGTTGGAAATATAGGCTAAGCAGAGGGACTTTAGGAAACTATAATTCTGGGTCTCATGTTACTGAAGATAACTATCAAAAATTTTATTGTAAGAAGCAGTTTTGTGTTTTGAGAGCAGTATGGAGTAACATATTACTTACAAAGATGAGAGCCGATCATGGTCAGAAATCCTATAGGAAAAAATTTTTTTAATGATCTTTTAAGCCTATCAGATAGAGTGAAGTAAATGCAGTGATTAACATAGTTTCAGAGTTGGATTGTTATATTACCAGATTTTAGTTGTAATATCTAGAAATTATTAGCTATATGATGACAATTTACTTAATTTTTCCACGTCTCTAAATCTCAGTGTCCATATTAGTAAAATGTAGCTAATAACAGTTCTACTGCATGGGGTTATGATGAGAAAGATAGAAAGTGATCTCTGTTAGAACACGTACAAGCCAGTGCCTGCCATATGCTGGATCCTTAAGAAATATTTGCCCTATTATTGTTGTTATTGTTTTTATTATGGAATCACCATAAACATCACATCAAATATTCTGTCTTCAGTTCAATAGCGAAGGGATTGTATCATGCTTCAGTAAACAAAATCACTTGGTTGCAGTTTATTATCATCACTATAATTTTTAAATTAAAGATTATTACACAGTAGAATTATTACATATATAGCTCTTGCTGCCTTTTGGTCTCTCCCACATGAAGGAGCAAGCATAAAACAAGAAGTTACCCAGTTTATGTATTGCCGCTCTCAGCTTCTGGCCAAGTATGAAACAACTGGAGATTAAGAGTTCTATTTCTCACAGTGCATTTGCTTCAAGCAGGAAACTTTATTTTTCAGGGCTAGCTTCCTCAAGCATGTTTATTAGAGTAAGAGGCTTCATTTATTTCTAAGATTATTTTTACAGTCATACATACTGATTCCATTTTGCTAGCCGTATGGAACTTCCAGTACTTTGAATCCCCCAGAGATTTAAAGACTAGGGGGCAGAAGAAATTGCCCTCAATCAATTAATCTTGTCTTCCTATTATTTGTAATGTTTAATGCAAAATTGAACCAGATTTCAGTAATATTATATTATGGGAAAATGGGAGGGACATCTGTACTCATGTTGTTATGGTAAGGACATATAAACAGCATACAGAAGAAGTGCGTATTTTTACTGTTTTACATAACTTTAAGTAGCTTACAAGTTTTCTGTTAAACTTTTTTTTTTCGTCTTACCTTAGGCCACACAGACCCATTTTATTTTTAGTTTATGTTTTATAACTTTGTTTTGGAAATCATTATATATAAATTATTCACAACAAATCCCTATTGCTCAGTTTTTCCATAAAGCTATCCATAAAATATTATAAATACTATGGCTGTTCAAAATATTTTAAGAGAAGAGATTTTATAAATATAAAGTGAGGAATGAAAGCCAATGGATAAATTTTGAAGAAGTTATGCAGTGGTAACATCTAGAGAAAAAATAAGCAGCAAGTATAATGATGAGATATATACATATACATTAGCTGTTTATTGTTTTTCTATTATTAGGCTCTGACTATAGAAATTACATTAATAAATTACACTGATTATAGTTCTTAAAATAATTTTATGTGTTTAACAAAACTTTATATAGAAATCAGAAAGTATATTTGAACAATTGGAAGAAACTTTGTGGTAACATATGTCCTTTCACTTGCAATTAGATCCTAAACAGCAAAGCAGTTGCTACATTCTGATCAAAAAATTATCTTTCATACACTTCATTTTTTTCTTCATACTCTTAAATTCTTTTTGAGAGAATTTTCTTCTTTTACTTAACTTAAAAATATATAGTATTTATTCTTAAGTCTACTTTTACCTCTCATGTTCTAGAATAAAAATGTATTTTCTTGGGATAGTTAACTGGTTGTCATTTCAAGATGCCTTGAGGGGCGCCTGGGTGGCACAGCGGTTAAGCGTCCGCCTTCGGCTCAGGGCGTGATCCCGGCGTTATGGGATCGAGCCCCATCAGGCTCCTCTGCTATGAGCCTGCTTCTTCCTCTCCCACTCCCCCTTGCTTGTGTTCCCTCTTTCGCTGGCTGTCTCTATCTCTGTCAAATAAATAAATAAATAAATAAAATCTTAAAAAAAAAAAAGATGCCTTGAAAGTGCCTGCTATTTTTATTTTTAAAATCTGTTAATTTATTTCTTTTCCCATTGTGTATACTAATATACCAATATCATATTTTAATATTTGGGGTTTGGTATAAAATTAACTCTTACAAATCTGAAGCCCCCTTTGCCAAGACTTTATTGTCCTTCCTCATTCCAGTCATCGATAGAGCCAGTTTATATGTACTTATTTCTTAAAAGATTTTGACATCCGGTTCACTGTTGGTGTCACTACTATATATATATGTATATACGTATGTATACATATATGTATATATATTTTCCTATATATATATATGATATATATATTTTTTTCTGATGTAATATATACATTTTCTGGTGTGATATATACATTTTCTGGTGTGTGTGTGTGTATATATATATATTTCCCCCCAATAGTCTGGACTTCAAAGTCTTCTCCTCCAAAGATCTTGTCCTACAATCTACTTTAACCTCCCATCCCAGTCATTTGGCTCATACCAGTAAACTAGGGATCCCTCAAAAATCTCAATTCTAATCCCTGAGTTCCATCATCTTTTTACCTCCCAGCCCCCTTTGTCAACCTAACGGCTACAATTTTTCTCACCCGCCAGAGCTGCTAAGAGCACCAACCATCATTGTTCTGCTTTCTCCCCACCACACAACTTCATTTCCGTCTTCATGCAGGTTATATTTCTTGTCCATGCTTATAATCATTCCCTGGTATGCCTTATCAATCGCCTTGTTTCTCACTCCATCCGTCCTTCAAATGGCAAAAATACCAACCTTTGTTAAATGCCTACTCTGACCTTGCTCAGCCACACTAGAAAAGGCCTCAGCTAAATGTACTTCCCAGGAATTCTTTTTTTTTTTTTAAGATTTTATTTATTTATGTGACAGAGAGACAGCCAGAGAGAGAGAGGGAACAGAGCAGGGGAGTGGGAGAGGAAGAAGCAGGCTCCCAGCGGAGGAACCCGATGTGGGACTCGATCCCGGAACGCCAGGATCACGCCCTGAGCAGAAGGCAGACGTCCAACGACTGCGCTACCCAGGCGCCCCTTCCCAGGATTCTATACAGTTCCCTAATCCATTCACTCTCTCTCCATTCTCAGGAAATCTGTCATATTCAAAGCTCTTCTCATTACATCATAGACTCTTATCCCTGTTTCTTTGGATGAATTCCCTTTTCTTATTTGGTATACTAGCTTCTATGTTAGCCTACCTAAAGATATGGCTTGAATAACTTCCAGTTATCTTCTTTAATATATATTTCTCTCTCTATTGTATCATTTCCATCAGCATAGAAACATATTATAATATCTCTCATATATAAAAAAAAAATCCCATGATTACACATTCCATCTATAACAGCATACATGTTTCTAAGCACAACTTTGCAGGAAGGTTCATCAGAACTATTTCCTATTCTTGTGATGTCCACTGAAGGAGGCTTCAGTTATTCCTGTAACCACTACACTTAGATATTCAGGAAATAGGTTGTCCTTAGAGTCCCAAGTGACTTCTAAGTTGTCAAATTCACTGATCATTTCTAAGTCCTCATTCACCTGACCTATCAGAAGCATGTTACAATTGATCCTGTTCTCCATTATGAAATACTTAACTCCTTAGCTCCCAGAACACAGGTTCAACTGGTTCTGTTGTAATTCAATGGCTAATCTATCTCAGTTTTATTTACTGTCTCTCTGATATATACATATTGGACTGCCACAAGACTTAATCCCTAAAGTTTTCCTCATCTCTACCTAGCTTATTATCCATTCTTATGACTTGATATACTATCAACATGCTAACAACTCCCGAATACGCACCTCTAGCCTGAAATCCAGACACATCGATACAACTCCCTAATTATCATCTCTTCTATGTCCAACTTCGAAACTTAACAGCTCCAAAACCAAGCTTCTGCTTCTCTCTACCAAAGCCTGCTCCTCTCCCATCTCTCTAGTCTCAATAAAATCTTCTCTTTACTCAGCCTTAAAAGTTTTAGTCATTCTTTAGCTCCTTTCTTGCATAACCACATGAAAGAAATTGGTAAATTCTACTGTTTATGTTCAAAATATCCTGAGAATCTTAGCAGTTTTCATAATATACATTTCTATCACTCTATTCTGAGATATTATCTCATAACAGAATTATTCTAATAGCTCCATGATTGTTCTTTCTGTTTCATCCTTATCCTCTTGCCAGTCCAGGTGATCCTCTTAATATTTAAATTAGATTGTATAATTCCTGTCCTCTAGCTGCTTAAATGGATTCCCATATAAATAGGGTAAAAGTCAAAATCAGTAGAAAACATTAGATAGCCGATAGAATTTGATTTCATCCACTACTCTGACCTCATTACCTATCAACTCATCCTGACTTTCTTCTCCACATACATTAGTCTGCTTATGTTTCTTTAATATTCTAAGTGTATTCTGCATCCTGGCCTTTGAACATGCTATTTTTTCTCTTCCTGGAATGTACTTCTTATGGATACACACATCTCTTGTTCTCTCAACATTTTTAATTACGTGTGTGTGTGTGTGTATGTGTGTGTGTGCATATAGTATATACAAATACTGTATAACTATATATATAACATATATTTATTATATATTATACTAGATATTATATAATATATATATTATAGTAACTATTTTACTATCTGTATATTATTCTCACCAGGATGTAGGACAGCATTTAGCAATTCCTGGTATATTATATACTTAATAAAATAAATATGTGTTGAATGAATGAATAAATAGGAGTTTTAATTCTGACACTCACCCTTTGGTGTTGGGTATTTCTGCTTCGTCTTCCTGATATATTAAGTCATTTTTTTTTCCTAATGGGATCTGGTTTGCCTTCTCTTACACAAGACCTGTGATATCCTGAGCAAAAAATTCATGCTTTGGTACAATCTATGAAGCACCCTAGCCTGAATCAAACTCATATCCATTAATCTGAGATACAATAATAATGTGTGGTTCTGTACTACCTTAAAAAAAGGAAAACAAAGCAATTTTATTGAAAGCATAATGGTGCTGGCACCTGATCAAATCACACACAATGTATATTATAGGTACCATTTCAACTCAGTTGAAAAGGATCCACTAAATAGTGATACTGAATTGGCTTTCTATTTCAGTATAGGATAAAAAGGTGTATATGAGGTAAATTCATAGCTATATGGATCAAAGCTATAACTTCAAGAGTTTAAAATAAATTATAGGAGAATGACTTTACCATCCATGGAGTAGAAGACTTTCTAAACCAAGATTTGAATATAGTCATAAAAATGTGGTAAAAATCAAAAGATTTAAAATTTGATTATTTATCCATATCTGCATAATAAAACAACTGAAATCACAGTGTCCTTTAAAAAAAAATGAAAACAGTATTATTACTCCTGTTTCTGTGGTTGTCTGGTAGTTCAGCTGATCTGACCAGGCTTAACTGATCTCCACTGTGCTTATGTGCTCATAGTAAACTAAAGGGTGGGCTGGGTGCTGACTGGTCCTGGTAGGCCCCATTCACATGGTAGTAGATGGACTGTTGCCTGGAGCAACAAGGGTAACTGGGCCACTTGTCTCACTTCATCCAGTAAGGTAGTCTGGGTTTGTTTACTGGTAATTTCTGGAAGAATAAGCTGCAGTGTGAGGCTTCTTGAGGTTTAGGTTCAAAACTGGCATTCTTTCTAATGAGCTTTATTGGCCAAAATAAGTTTCAAAGTGAACCCAAATACAAAGGATGAGAAATATACTGAATTTATAAATGGAGAAACTACAAGTTAGATTGCAAGGGGTGCAGATTGCAAGAGAAAGGGGTGAGGGATTGGGACCATTTTTGCAAGCAATTTACTAAAACAATATGTGCAACTTATATACATATAAAAGTTAATATTCCTAATATACATGGAATTCCAGAAGTAAGAAAAATATATGTTTTAATTAGAAAATAGTAAATATAATCAGAAAGGAAGACTAAATAAAGGTGAGTAGTAATCTGATGGTTATTTCAAACTTACTAGAAGTTCATGAAATGCAAATTGAGGAATGATATGTTTAACTTTGAAATGGGCAAAAACAAACAAAAATCCAATGAACATAAGGAAATGAAAAAAGTGGGGACAGTATATACACTATTACTGTATTAATGGGAATATAAATGAATAAAAAACTCTTGAAATAATTTGGTACACTTTTTTAAATGCAAGATGGACATATATGTTTTGATCTCAGAATTCTATTCTGTATACTTATTCTACAGAAATTTCTATTTCATAGATTACTGTATATTTACAATAATATTTTTTCCAAAAATTTTTTAAAGAGGGAGGGAGGGGCAGAAGGAAAGGGAGAAAGAGAATCTTAAGCTGGGCGAGGAGCTCAACACAGGGCTAGATTCACAACCCTGAGATCATGACCTGAGCCTAAATCAAGAGTCAGATGTTTAACTGAATGAGCCACCCAGGCACCCCAATAAGGTTATTTTTGATGGTGGTTATCACTCAAAATAGTTCTAATTTAACTATCAAGATGAGAGGAATGGAATAAATATTGGTATTTCCACAAAATTTTAAAAAGTTACTATTTAAAAATAATAATAAGGATTAGGATAATGTTTGATGAGAATAAAGTTGGATTTGATGAGAATGAAGTTGGATTTTATTTTATTTTTTTTAAGGTTTTATTTATTTATTCGACAGAGATAGAGACAGCCAGCGAGAGAGGGAACACAAGCAGGGGGAGTGGGAGAGAGAAGCAGGCTCATCGCGGAGGAGCCTGATGTGGGGCTCGATCCCATAACGCCGGGATCACACCCTTAGCTGAAGGCAGACGCTAAACTGCTGTGCCACCCAGGCTCCCCATGAAGTTGGATTTTAATAATGGTGGGAAGGGAGTGGAGAAAGAGAGNAATCCCATAACGCCGGGATCACACCCTTAGCTGAAGGCAGACGCTTAACTGCTGTGCCACCCAGGCTCCCCATGAAGTTGGATTTTAATAATGGTGGGAAGGGAGTGGAGAAAGAGAGAGGTCTAGAAGAGATATTTGAACAAAATGTAGCTGAAAACTTCCCTAATCTGGCAAAGGAAACAAGCATTCGTGTCCAAGAGGCAGAGAGGACCCCTCCCAAAGTCAATGAGGGCAAACCTACACCACGTCACATCATAGTGCAATTCACAAATATTAGATCCAAGGATACAGTATTGAAAGCAGCCAGGGGGAAGAAAATCCTTACGTACAGAGGTAAAAATATCAGAATAACGTCATACCTGTTTACAGAGACCTGGCAGGCTAGGAAGGGTTGGCAGGGTATTTTCAAGCTCTACCTGAGAAGAAAATGCAGCCAAGGATCCTTTTTTTTTATTATTTTATAATTTTTATTTTGTTATACTAGTCATCATACAGTACATCCCCAGTTTTTGATGCAATGTTCCGTGATTCATTATTTTGTATAACACCCAGTGCACCATGCAATATGTGCCTTCCTTAAAAGANGGAAGGATCCTTTTTTTTTTTATTTGATAATTTTTATTTTGTTATACTAGTCATCATACAGTACATCCCCAGTTTTTAATGCAATGTTCCGTGATTCATTATTTTGTATAACACCCAGTGCACCATGCAATATGTGCCTTCCTTAAAAGAGTCACTAGAAATAATCAAGATAATACTCATGGAGATGCAGCCTCCTAAAAATATGATGCTGACATAAAAACAGATATATAGACCAATGTAACAGAATAGAGCCCAGAAATAAACCAAAGCATATAGGGTCTATTAATTTTCAATAACAGCACCAAGAATACACAATGGGGAAAGGATAGTCTCTTCAGTGATTTTATTAAAAACATTTCTCCGAGTTTCCTTGCTCTTATCTGTTCTTTCCCACAAGCTCTTCCCTCCCTTTCCATACTTTCTGCACATTACACGTGGTGTAACTTTTCTTACAATGATAGTCACCAAATCAAAGATTTTCCAAAGATATTCCTTCTTTTCAATATGCATAGGGAAGGAGCTTTAACTTCTTTTATTGAGATGCAAGGATATTTATGAACTGGTGTCTAATTAGATCTTTCTTACCTCTCACAACTCCTGTTTCTTAGCTTTTTAAATATTTCAGTCAAATTGAAATACCTGAGTTGCCAGAAATTTTCTGCAGTTATTTATTCCTTTGCCTGTTTGTACATAATTTGTTCTAGCTTAAAATCACCTTCTGCAATCCACCTTTTTTTATCATGGCAAAATCCTTCTTGTATTTCAAGCCTTGGTGTGTAAGCTTTGGATTTATCCTTTGGGATACTTCTGCTTCTTTCTCGTGCAAACTTAGTCTCCTCCTTTGCATCTTAAGTAGTATGGCTGGTAGTGGTATTATTTCATTTTCGAATTCCCAACAAACAGACAAATTTATATTTTCAAGAATATTTGTTAAATTGATGATAAAAAACTTAAAAAGCATTTATTCTCATATATTTATGTCTTACCAGAATCATGTAAGTTATTTCTTTTGCCACCTCTTAAAATCAAAACCTAAGTAAACTTTGAAATGATTTTATAATATTTGATGCAGATCTGTATATCATCTGATGTTTCTAGTATTTATATTTTCTAGTATACTTTATTTGCTGGCTGTTATGGAAAGACACATAGTATATTTTATTTTATTTCTAAATATAAATTTTAGAAACAGCAAAGTAAATTTTAGTAATACTTGACATGATTCAGTGAATATGTAAATGTACAAAATACTAAGAAAAAATGTTTAATTAGGAAAATGCAATCAGTCTTCATGTACCAAAAATAATTAGCACAGCAGGCTGCTATTGAGTTGTTGATTAAAAGTATATATTAATACATTTATAATAACTGTATTTGCTACTGTATTTCACTGTGCAGTGAACCAGAGGAGATATTTTTGAGTTTTTAAAGTCTCTTTATATGGCAAAGCCTAAAACTTTACAGTTAAAGATATCTAGTTAGTGCAAATCAATGAGAAGTGGTAAAACAGAAAAAATTTATTGGTTTATTTAATAACTGTTCCGTGAAGTAAATGTCAAATGTAAACATTTCTGGATAAATATGATGTCTTAACAGTAGTTGCTCTCAAACTTACACAGAAATACCTAGAAAAAAATGGAGGAACCATAAAATTACTAAAAACAATGTAATAGATAAAGCTTCTAGAATTAAAAAGAAGGTAGCTGATTTATAAGGTCCTTGGAAGGTAAAATTAGTTGTATTAAAATATAAAAGCACATCTAGATGTGTTTTACTCTGTGATGTAATTTAATGAAAAACGGTGGTGAAATTGTTTGTACATTCCTATTTTCTGACCTCTGTGGGAACCATTATTCCTAAAACCTAAAGACATTGATATACACATCTGCTTCATGTGAGCCATGTTTCAGTTATTGCCAGAGTATTTTTTCCCCCAATCCATTCAGAAATACTATTAGAACACAGACAGTAAGTTGCTACAGAGGTTTAGGGGTGTTAAGAATGAAGACCTTTCTCTGCTCTTCAGGGTGCTTCTAGCTGGATTTAGAATCAAATTGACGTGAGACAGAGCAATAGGAGAAAAATCAAACTGGAATCCACACAGATATGAAATTTCAAAGACAGTGAGGCAACATGAAACTTGTATGAGCTGGGGAGAGGATGGGGCCTGAGGAAACAAAGGGGAGGAAAGCCATTAGAAGGAAGGTGAAAGGAGATGTTTTGTGAGACAAAGGTTGCCCTGTTATCCAGGTAAGTTTCTTAGGTAAAGGGAAGTCTCTGTCAATAGCCTCTTCCAGGTACAGGCTGTACTTTCCAATGTAAACTTAGGCAGTTGAGGACCAGGAAGAGAGTTTTTCCTGCATCTTCTGGGTTTTGATTACTTTTAACTCAAAATAATGTTAATGCCAAAATGGCCCAGCTTGAAGCAGCCTAACCTTAGCCCCTACAGTTGGAAGGAAAATGGGAGTTTCCACTATCTATTGTAGAAAATGTAATAGGAATAAATAAATTTTGGATTCAGGATTTAAAACTAGAGAGATAAATCATAATAGCAATGTATGTTGGGTGCTAGAAGAACAGGGGAAAAAAGGGTAAATACATCTGAAACTTAAAAATGAGCTAATTTCTGTTCACAATAACCTGCAACTATAGATTTGAGAAATTTATTTCATCCCTCATTGGCCCAAGCACAATGTGCACAGTTACATGTTTGTTTATACATACCAAATATGACAATTGGCAAACAAAGAGGTAAATGGAGTTTGCTTTGTTGCAAGATAATTAGAAGAAAAATGGTAACAAATACAACAACTTGTATTTTATGAAATACCCAGTGGGGCAAGAAAAGAGTAGCAAAAATATAAGGACACAAAGAATCTAAAAATTATATTGAAAATATCTGTACATAAGGGTGCAAACCCAAATGTTATGAACTTTTGTGGTTCCACAGTAGAATGCAAGAAGACATACTTCTTATGAAAAGGAGCAGAATGCTATGAGAAGACAATAACTGGAATGAAAATGCCCAGAATAAGAAAGTAGGAAGGATAACATAAATAAGATTTTCAAAGAAAAAAATAAAGTTAAAATATACTGGAGGCTGTAAAGATAAAACAGTCAATGCTGGATATTAAAAAAAATGATTAACAAACAAGTGGGTAAATATCCTAAAAAGCGGTAAAAAAAAGATACAAAATAAAAGTATTGAAAAAGTTTTATATGGAGAATGGAGAATAGAAATAAATTTGTGGATACTAGGTTTTCCTTTAAAAAAAGGACTAGAAGTCACTACATTAAGCAATTGTCAGAACAGATGAATAAAAAGAGGAAGAGATAAGTGAGGGGGAAACAAATCAGAAAACGTTTGAAGTTCAAGAGTAGGAAAAATTCTGAGGACAAAGAAAGTCCCAAATTCTCTAGAACTCTTAAACATCTGGGGTGATACTGATCTCATAAACATTCTTTACAATGTCATGGGTTTTCACTACGTCTATATCTTTGGGGTAAATACCCAGTGGTGCAATTGCTGGATCATAGGATAGCTCAATTTTTAACTTTTTAAGGGACCTCCACANCAATGTCATGGGTTTTCACTACGTCTATATCTTTGGGGTAAATACCCAGTAGTGCAATTGCTGGATCATAGGATAGCTCAATTTTTAACTTTTTAAGGGACCTCCACACTGTTTTCCAAAGTGGCTGTACCAACGTGCATTCCCACCAACAGTATAAGAGGGATCCCCTTTCTCCACATCCTGTCCAACATTTGTTGTTTCCTGCCTTGTCAGTTTTTGCTATTCTAACTGGCGTAAGGTGGTATCTAAATGTGGTTTTGATTTGAATTTCCCTGATGGCTAATGATTTTGAACATTTTTTCATGTGTCTGTTAACCATTTGTATGTCTTCATTGGAAAAGTGTCTGTTCGTATCTTCTGGCCATTTTTCAGACATTGTGAAGAGAAGGGTCATATGCACCCCAATGTTCATAGCAGGATTGTCCATAATAGCTAAATCGTGCAAGGAGCTGAGATGCCCTTCAACAGATGACTGGATTAAGAAGATGTGGTCCATATATACAATGGAATATTACTCAGCCATCAAAAAGAACGATTTCTCAACATTTGCTGCAACATAGACGGGACTGGAGGAGGTAAATGCTAAGTGAAATAAGTCAAGCAGAGAAAGACAATTATCATATTGTTTCACTCATTTATGGAACATAAGAAGTAGGAAGATCGGTAGGAGAAGAATAGGAAGATGAAAGGGGGGGTAAACAGAAGGGGGAATGAACCATGAGAAACTATGGACTCTGGGAAACAGCTGAGGGTTTCAAAGGGGAGGGGGGTGGGGGAATGGGATAGGCTGGTTATGGGTAGTAAGGAGGGCACGTATTGCATAGTGCACTGAGTGTTATACTCAAGTAATGAATCATGGAACTTTACGTCAAAAACTAGGGATGTACTCTATGGTGACTAACATAATAAAAAAAATATTATTTTAAAAGATGTCATGGATTTGAACAATTTACAAATGCAAAACATGTCAGAGATTCCAGATGTTCCCTCATGAACAATGATAATCTCATTGGTGGATCTGAAGGAAAGCAATGTTCTAAATAGTTTTGTTGTTGTTATTGTTGTTTATTTTTAAATCAAGTCTGCGTAGCTCTAGAAAAAAAAAGCCTAGAGATTATTTTCTAAAAGACATAAAGAGAAAATACATGTAAGAAAATGATGGAAATACTTTCTGGAAAAGATTTCGAGTGGTGGTTGACAATGAGCATCAGAGATCTGGTGGAAGAAGAGAGAAAAGGTGATAGTGAGATAGAACCGCCAGCCTGGAGTTTCCTGTGAAGTTTTCAGCTGTCTATAGCACAGTTGCCCTTAACCACAAAAGCACAATGTTCATCTGCAGCACATTTGCAGCAAAGAACCTTGAAGACATGGGTCCACCTGCTGAGCTTTCACCCACTGACAACTGTGTACCTGCCCAAGCCATTCATCATATAATGAAGTAACCAAGTAGGGCAACACATTATCTTCCTATCCATTTAAATTTGTAAGATAGAAAATTGAAACATTGAGTTATCAGGAAAAATCACAATCACATCAACCAGATGAATTAATTTGCATGTAATTTCAGTATTAAATGCTACCTATGCCTGTGATTTTAGTAGTTTTATTTTTCTTAAGCAAGCCTCAATATCTCTCACTTTTTGAAGGTATATTAATAGTTGCTTTGTGCATTTATGTGTACGTGAGGATAAAAATATATTCAATAACTTTAAATATATTTTAAATACAAAAGTTCCAAGATACTCCTAAATGTACATGTGCCTATATTTTGAATTATTTAATTTACTCACATACATTAAGGTGAGGTTAGCTAGCTGTCTGGATAGCCCAGGTACATATGTAAAATGTAACACACCAGAGCTGAAAATGTTTAAAGCAATGTAAGAAACATGCTCATAATCATCAGACAGGATCACTGTGACTCTGGGCAACCTCTAAGAGGTAAATGAAGAAGCCAGATTGTTTTGTTTGGGCAAAGGTTTGAGAAGAAATAATGTACCCATATTTCCTAATGTATTACACAAGATATTTATTGAATATGAAAACCAAGGAGAGTAACTTTATGATTGAATGACCCAGTAGACACCACGTTAACCAGGTGATCAATGAAATATCTCCAATAACATGACATTGGGATCATGAACTCCAAGTTTTGGTATACTGAGAAGGGGACAATATCATTTCTGTGCCTAAAATGCATAGCTTCATTCCAACATTGGAAAAAATCAGACAAATCCAAATTGAGGTCATTCTAAAAATAATTGGTCAGTACTCTCCCTAAATGTCAGAATCATTAAAGACAAGGAAAAACTGAAGACATTCTATGATCTGAAAGTGATTAAGTGTGAGAGCCTCAGTTGGATCCTGGAACAGAAAAATAACATTAGTAGAAAAAATAGTGAAATTAAAATGAGGTGTGTAGTTTAATTATTCATATTGTACAAATGTTTATTTCTTGTTCTTGATAATTATATTTTTATCATATAAGTTGGAAATATTAGGGGATGATGATGAGGAATATATGAAAACTATATGCACCATTTATGCAACTTTTCTTTAAGTCTGAAATTAGCTCAAAAATGTTTTCAAAAATAAGTTTTTGTTTTCATCTCCACGTTATTAATATTACTAAATTACTCTGTGATATCTGGGACCTACAGGATTTTGCTCTTTCCCTGTGCTTCTGTTTGTTTCTGCATTTAATGTTGATTATAATTCTAATTCTAGTAATTTATTCACCATAATTCATTACTTTAAACACCTCTTTTCTGCAAAGGAGGATTATTCCATTTATAAAATAATCCATTTTAGGCTTATTTATATATATCAACATTGCACATTAAAATGTCACTTTTTTAATGCAGTAAGTTACAAAAACATCAATGATACATTCAAAAATAGGCAAAGAAAAACTTCAGAAAACATTTTTGTAAAAGATTTAATTCCCAAATAAGCAATTAAGTTAACAATCTCAATTGTGGCTTTATAACCTAACTATAATTAGTTTTGACTTGGAGCTTTGGGTATTCTGGAGATCTGAGAAGTACATATGAAATAATTTTACAGAAGATGTCAATGAAAATACCTAATTAAAACGTTAAATTATGATCATTCAAATTAGCTTTTTTGTCTCAATTAAAATATGCATGTTGAATGCATCTTATGAGATTTACAAATATTCGCACCATTATTCATTTTAAATAAATTTAAGATACTGATATATTCATTTCCTGCAAATATCTTTAAAATAGATGCCTTCTGAAATAAATACTGAATTATACTCACAAATACATGTGGTGAGGTGGTAAACAAGGACAAGCCATCATTATATTGTGTTCGTATTCATAAAAACACATTTCATTTTTGTTCATGATCTCCTTCATGTACATTATTATATATTAATAATGGGGAAATTTCTAGAAAAGAGTCTTGTGTAAAATGCAAAGTATAAAACTCCTGGAAGATAACACAGGAGAAAACCTAGATGACCTCGGGAAGGGTCAAAGACTTTAGATACAGTACCCAAGGCATAAACTGTGAAAGAAATAGTGGATAAGCTGGACTTCATTAACATTAAAAGTTCTGTTCTGTGAAAGATGATGTCCAAAGAATAAGACCAGCCCCAGACTATGAGGAGGAAATACTTGCAACAGATACATCTAATAAAGGACTGCTCTCCAAAATATACAAAGAATTGTTAAAACTCAAAAATAAGAGAAAAAAAGCCCTATTTAAAAAAAAAACAGGCCAAAAACCTTAACGGATGCCTCACTAAAAATATATATAAAGATAGCAAATAAGCAAATGAAAAGGTGCTCCACATCATTTATCATCAGGGAAGTGCAAATTAAAACAAGATATCACTACACGCCTATAAAATTGATCAAAATCCAGGACATTGACAACACTAAATCCTGCTGAGGTTGTGGAACAGTAGGAACTCTCACTAATTGCTGGTGGGAATGCAAAATGGTGCAACCACTTTGGAAGACAATTTGGTGCTTTCTTACATAACTAAACATAGTCTTATCATATGATGCAGGAAGTCATTCTCCTTGGTATTTACCCAAAGGAGTTGAGAATTTATGTCCACCCAAGACTTGCACAAGAATATTTATAGCAGCTTTATTCATAAATGCCAAAACTTGAAAGTAATCATGTTGTCCTTAAATTGTGAATAGATTAATAAGCTGTGGTACATGCAGACAATTCATCACTATTATCAGTGATGAAAAAAGATGAGCTATCAAACTGTGAAAAAACATGGAGAAAACTTAAATCCATGTTACTAAGTGAAAGAAGCCAACCTTAAAAGGCTACATACTATGGGATTCCAACTCCGACATTCTGGAAAAAACAAAACTATGGATTTTAGTGCTTGCCAAGGGTTGGGGACTGGGGATAAAATAGTGGAGCACAGAGGATTTTTAGGGAAGTTAAAATACTCTGTATGTTATTATAATGACTGATGCATGTCATTATACATTTTTCCAAAACCATAGATTGTAAAACACCAAGAGTAAACTGCAATGTGAACTATGGACTTCAGGTGATTAGTGTGTGTCAATGTAGGTTCCTCAGTTATAACTAATATACCGCTCTGATAAGAGATGTTGATAACAGGAAAGGCTATGCATGTTTAGGAGCAAGGATTGTATAGGAAATCTCTACCTTCCTGTCAATTTTGTTGTAAACCTAAAAAAAAAAAACTAAGTAAATATAAACTCTTTATTTTACTATTTGAATACCTTTTAAATAGACATGTAAATGACAAAGCGTTTTATAAAAGAAATTTAAAATAGCAATATTTTTATTTATTTTGCTTGACCTCTTGTATTTGTTCTAGAATTGGAATGGGTGAATTTCTTTTTTAAAAATATTTACTCTTTTGAAACTTAATATTGCAACCAACAGATTGATGCTTACCACAAAATTTAGAGTAGAAAATATTAAAACCGTTTTCAGAATTTCTGAAGTGAAGTTCATATATCATTCTTTTTAAGAAGCTTTTGAATTTCAATTTACATTAGAAATTCAAGAACTCACTTAGTGCATTAAAGATCATTTAATGCATTTTAATCACTACGGGATTAATCAGAATCAATAGGTTAGCAGTGATTGAGGCTCAATACTTATTCCATGATTTAAACAGTCTGGTAGCAACAGATCTTTCCCTAAAATTTTCGATAATTAATCAGATGAATCAGACACCAGCTAGGGAGAATTCTATGTTCTATAATTTTCCTTAGTAAAATAACATCTCCAAATTTCATCTTAGATCTGTGATTTATACAATAAATGTTGTATAGTGGGTTTTAATATCTAAGTTTATATTCATTTTTAAACTTAGTATCTAATGACAAGACTTTCCATTGACATTTTATATTCCCTAATAATGTTTAAATTACTTAGATTTTAATAATTTACATGTGGCTATTTTCCATATCCTGCTGTGTTGCGTTTTCTACATTTTCTTTTCTTGCTTATATGAAACTCAGATTTAAATAAAATGATCTCAGATTTTATGTATTTGTTTTCTTTTGCCAAATTTTGGCTTTTTATTTAACTCCTTTTAGGACAATTCCTTATATTGAATCTCTTTTCATAGAAAGGAAGATGGAAGCTATGCTTGTGAGGCTTAGAAACTACTACTTAAGAAGATTAAAAAGAAAATTTTTGCTTGTTTCAAANTTAAAAAGAAAATTGTTGCTTGTTTCAAAACGTTTCTCCTTAAGAAGGATCCAGTCAGATGCTGGCTTTCCCCCATACCTGAGATGANAGATTAAAAAGAAAATTTTTGCTTGTTTCAAAACGTTTCTCCTTAAGAAGGATCCAGTCAGATGCTGGCTTTCCCCCATACCTGAGATGATTTTAGTCCAGGAACATCATCTTCCTCTATAAAAAGTGAAATCCAAACAAAAAATTTGGTTACTTCCTTCACTACTTCAATCACTGCTCACGTTACTAGTTCAAAGATGCCTATGGGGCGCCTGGGTGGCACAGTGGTTAAGCGTCTGCCTTGGGCTCAGGGCGTGATCCCGGCGTTATGGGATCGAGCCCCACATCAGGCTCCTCTGCTATGAGCCTGCTTCTTCCTCTCCCACTCCCCCTGCTTGTGTTCCTTCTCTTGCTGGCTGTCTCTATCTCTGTCGAATAAATAAATAAAATCTTAAAAAAAGAAAAAAACAAAGATGCGTACAATTACCACCTTATTTTAAATTACAAATCCTTCTGTGTTGCTAAAACTCATGTTCCACTTATGTTCCAGCACTCATTTATCATTTGCAACGCACTCCATGAGTATTTGCATTAATGGCAGTTTCATGTTTCAGATAAATTACTTTGCTTTACTGCTTTAAAGTAGACAAATTTTATGGTCACAATTCATTCTCTCCTATCTTTGTCCCCCAGGAAAAAAAAAGCAATCCTCCCTTAATGATCTAGTGATCTCAGGCCATGCACTGTCTGTTCTCCACCTAGAATTTCAGCTCACCATTCACTTTTTGGATTCATGTCATATTGTCTGACTCTGGTTGCTGGTAGTAAGGCTCTTAATTTAATCCTATTCATAATGCAGCCATAGTGTTCAGATAACTTTGGAATAATGAGAGATAAAAACCACATACCAACAATTAGGATTATCACCTGATATACTTAGAGTCACAGCATTTAATGGGACTACCAATGATAGACCTACCATCAGTATACATGCAAGGCATCTTGGTAATATTTTTTTTCTTCTTGTCACTTGGGTTCCTAATGTAGTGCATGTCAGTTGGTGACACTTTTTGAACTGACAGATTCTTGTCAGAATTTTAAAATAAGCCAGTTTTGTCTATGCCACTGCCCCTTTAAACTTAGGGCTAAACTCATAAATCTGTAAGAATTTAGCTTTCTAATATATAATATTTGTGTGCGTAGTTATTTTTTTCCAAGGGAATATTAGAAGTATTTACCTCTCATTGGTTAAATCACATTGAGTACCCAAAAGACCACATCTTATGTAGGGATGTATAGCAGATGGGGAGTGCCTAGGTGCTCTTGGATGAGATTTGACAGGAAATACAGATGAGCTATATAAGAGGAGCAAAGATATTTAATCTCTTCCTCTATTTTATATATATATACGTATTGAAAGACAGGATCCATGACCTTACTCTCATTCCAGTAAACATGAGAAGGAGCAANACAAAGATATTTAATCTCTTCCTCTATTTTATATATATATATACGTATTGAAAGACAGGATCCATGACCTTACTCTCATTCCAGTAAACATGAGAAGGAGCAAAGACTCCTTCATAAAACTTATGGGGTAGGTCTCTTTTGCAAGGAAAAAAAATGGTTAATAAAAAAAAGTCCTAACACTAATTTAGAATGGTTAAAAGGGAGGAATCCTAGTTTATTTTCTGAATATAGATTTAAAGGGAAAGTACTGAGATGAAGGACTTTAGAAAATGTATTGTAGCTGGCACTGATCCCTTGGTAATAGCAACATAAATATAATTATGCATTACATGGTTGGATAAAGTATGGGCTGTGCGGATCTTTCTTCATGCTGGTATGTGCTAGATAATAGAAGAATGGGAATAAACAGTAAAGAATACCAATGTAAGATCAAAGAATAGTCACACTGTCAGGAGAACTGTTTCTATTTACTAATAGTCTCTAAATGATAAGATGAATATGCGTCACTCTGGATCCAATAAAGAGATGACATAGTAATTTAATAGGATAAGTTTCATATAAAGAATTATTAAGCTATGATAACTATAAACATATAAAGAGAACTCTCTAAGTGTACCCTAGGGCTGAGGGAAAGCCCCAAAGAAAATCAAATTTGGCAGGGAGGCCTGTTCTCCAAAGCTGGGATTCATACCTTTAGAGAAAAGGTGAGGTTCTAGCCTGCTGGAAGGCTAAGAAGTTCCCTTGGTTAGCAAGGGAAGAGCTATTGCCACAATTGTCAGGTGCGCGCACAGAGGACGTCAGGGCACTGCTGTGAGCTCAAAGGCCAGTGTGTACAACGTTTACATTGGGACAGTTACAAAAAACAAACCTCTGGGTGTGATGGTGCTGATAGAGGGGCTTGCTGTCAAGTGGGGACATCCGTGCTGTCTGGAGCACACTGTGTCCAGAACAGGAGGGCTCTGGGA
This sequence comes from Ailuropoda melanoleuca, assembly GCF_002007445.2. NCBI lineage: Eukaryota > Metazoa > Chordata > Mammalia > Carnivora > Ursidae > Ailuropoda > Ailuropoda melanoleuca. The sequence goes on from NC_048226.1 coordinate 53,571,883, forward strand.
GGTTGATCACCAGGCAGGAGCTAGAGCTGAATGGTTGCTAACAGACTGAACACACAGGGTTTGTGGCTGGGGCACAGCACCACCCGATGTTCTCACATACCCAGAAGGTCAATTGACCACATATTGTATCAGGAGCCAGAATTCATTCCATTATCAGAACAGAGGCCATGAAATGTATAAGTCTGGAGCTGAGAAAAATTAATTCATAATTGGTACAGTTTCCTCTCTGGCTATTCAGTTTCTATATGCATCCTACACATTTGAACTCCCATCCATAAATCAGACTCAGTTTTTTTTTTCTTTGTTTGTTTTTTGTTGTTGTTTTTTTTTATCCCACAGTCAACTAGTATAAAGAGGTCATAGGTATGGATTGTGTAAGAGAAGGCGATGCAACCAGAATTGATATCAAAGGAGTCTCAGCTACCTGCTTATACAACTTACTTGTACCTTCTGGACCCACCCAAGCACAGTGTCTTATATAACATTTTCATGTAATGATTGATTGCTGCTGTGCCCACTCAACCTTATGTCACTGTGGGTCAGACAACACAACTTCATGAGGGGAAGCTCAGGCCACCTGAAGTTGAATGGGCCTCACCCCATCAGTCAGAAAGCCAATGTGCAGATTCTTCCAGTTATTAATTATGCCTATTCCAATTAGAGGTTCAGGAACTGGAGGAAAGACACCCAATAGACCTGTGGGCCAACTGGACCCACTATGAGTCTGACTTAACTTGCCATCTATCACCAGAGCACCGTCAGTCTCCACTTTGATAGACCAGAGTGAAATTTGGGGTCCTCAAGGATTAGTGTTCATTTAGAACAAGTGTCTCAAAATCTCTAAAAGGCATGGGTATTTCATTTTCCTATTTGTCACTTTTGTATATGGCCACAGTTTTTTAAAGAAAGCTCAGTGTAAGATTTATTGTGTGTACATATGGCAGTGGTCCATAATTGCAAAGCAGGTAATAAAGAGTGAATTTGGAGCTGAGAGACAATTAATTGATACCTGACACAGAGTGTGAAGAGAATCTAGAGCTTTTCTAAATGAAGGCTTGGACAATTATAGTAAAATGTGGAAAATTTTATATCAAAGACACAATTTATTCTCTGAGAAGAATAAATGTCAAATAAGAGGAATGTTTCTTTTAAGGAGTAGATATTTGATATCATATTGTAAAACATAAGAAGATATTCACCCCTACTCAATTGTATTATAAGGTTAATAATATCAAGGAATGTGTTCTAGGAAAACTATCCATTGTGCTAGGTCTGGGCATATACTTGACACATAATAAGATTGTACTGAATCTATTTCTCTTCCCAATGAGGTTAGACTATATAAATATTCCTCCTGACGAAACTACTTGAAAGCACCTCTTCTGTAGGGGAATAAAAGTTTCAGCTATGGACATATTTTATTAAAAATAGTGATATTAAACTATAAGCACTTTAATCTTTCTTGATTTTCACCACTCATTTTATCATGGCTATTAACAACTATCTATTAACATCAGATGCCTCTGTTAATTATCCCCAGAAAAAATTTAAGAAACTAATGATGTACTGTATGGTGACTAACATAACATAAAAAAAAAGAAAAATAAATACATGTTGTAGTGGATACTGTTACCTTGTTAATAGCAACATAAATATTGGTGAATCTAGAGTAAATTAGAGTCTTCCTTATTGCTGGAACATATTTGAGAATAAGAAATAAAAACGAGTAAAAATTAATAGTTTCACTGTATTTATCAATAGTATATATGTGATGAAATAAATATGAAGTGAATAACAAAGTGAGTACTTTTCTATCACTATGAAATAAAGCTATCGTAGACTTTTTTTGCTTCCTTACTTGATTGCAACTGGGCTGTTAGGTATTAACAAAATATACAGAAATGTCTGCATTAACTGATTTTATGTATCTTGTATTTGGAAAAAAATAATTGAGATATTTTTAAAAATCTACATAATCCAGTGTTTAATTCAATTATATCAGATCTGTTACATTTAATAAGTGAAGAAAATACCAGTGCTAGACTTTGTATTGTATCAGAGTTGGTTTTATAAATTCAACGTTTTATTAATATAATGCATTTGAAAATTGTTCCAGGATGTCATGTAGACACATTTCCATAATAAAACATAAACATATCAGTGATCATTTATTTCTGACAGAAAATACAGAATTAAATGTGTGTACAATATATATGTACCCTTAATAACTGATCTTGTGGGGGGGAAAGCCTGATTTTCTCTATGCCAACTATTAAGTATCAAAGATTTTTTAATTAATTGATTATACACTCTAGATATCACAGAAAGCAATTAGAGATTTATACTTTTTATATGTCCATAGTTAAATTGAGAAAGGTGCAAGGAGTAGATGATTCCAATTTCTGGTGGGGTTTTTAGAAGAATTAGTATTTTAAGGCAATGCTACATGGCGGGACCTTATGGGCATATCATTGCAAATTGGTTATGGTTGGGTAATTTACTTCTATTTAAATTATGCACAACCACAACCTCTGTCATGTAGGTAAAAGCAGCTCTGAAATCTTGGTGCAGATGACTAACCTTCTTTAGATAAGCCATACAAGCCTGTGAATTAACAGGAAATAATAAAGGAATTGTGGTATTTTTTCAAACCTGGTAGATATATTTATTGATTATAGAATCTAAATAAAATAGGTTGAGAAAGGGAGTCCTCAGGGAATAAACTTTTTTATAGCCGATTTGTTCAAAATAGTCTAATTGATATGGAATTACTGGGGATTTGAAATATTCCCTCCCCAGAATTTCTTGGCATTTTAAAATAAGTTATCTAATGTTCATGTTCTTATTTTCTCAGTTTTCCTCCACCTGTCATCTACTAGGTAAAATGGAGACAATTTCTGTATGAACCTATTAGTTAACCAGGTTAGCTTCAAATTAAAATAAGAAATTATGGATTCATGTGAATCTAGCATCTCACTAGATAGAGACAACTCTTTTCCATTTATGACAAGAAATACTCTATATTCCTGCAGTTTCATCTAGCAAAATATTTTGCTGACTAAACTTAGTTTTACAATTTAAATCATATCACTATGAAAATATGTTTAGCAAAACAGTATTCAAGAAAGTTAAGGTCCTTACTGGCAATATAGTGGGAAGACTAATGATGTTAGAATGCTAATTAATCTTCTTGGAAAAAGTTAAATTTTGTGCCTTTTTTAAATCTAGAAAAGATTTTATATTCCCTTAAGCACAATTATGTCACCAAAGTTCTGAAATAAAATCAAGATAGGTAAGGATTAAAAAGTCTGCCTATCTAGGATGAAATAAAATACTGTGAAAATATTTTTAAAAGTCACTTTCATACTGTTATACCTGTATTCCAGGTTTTTGGGTTTTTTTGTTTTCGTTTTTTACTTTGAAACAAGGGTTTATAATTTAATCTTTTTTTTTTCATTAAAGAGTAGTTTAAGGTCAATTAGTGTAGTCTAATAAAATGCAGTTTTTATGGGAAAATAAATTCCAGATTTTGAAAGAAACTGTTTTAATTTTTTTAAGATTTTATTTATTTATATATTTGAGAGAGAGAGAGTATGCACAGAGGGAAAGGGAGAAGCAGACTCTTCACTAAGCAGGGAGCCTGACATGAGGCTCAATCCCAGGACTTCGGAATCATGACCTGAGCCGAAGACAGATGCTTAACCAAATGAGCCATCCAGGCACCCCTATTTATTTGAATTTTAACAAATACTTTTATTATAATATTTAAGAAATTTGACCAAAATATTTAGTTTTGATATTTCAAACATACTAAAAGTGTTAACCTGTGAAATAGCATGAGTTGTACAACATAGGGTAAATAAAGAGACAGGGAATCAGAAATTACTGTTCTAACTACTCCCTGCCACTAATCTCTTGAAATCTACCTAAGGCTACTACAACTAGTGCTAAATAAGGGCACCATTAGGTTGTGTGTGTGTGTGTGTGTGTGGGTGTGTGTGTGTCACTGAAAACAGAAAACAGTGAAAAAATTATTTTTTGACAAACCTTAAAGGAAAAATAAGGAAATTTTCCAGATATAGAAAGTAAAAACTAAAAATAAAAGTCCTCATCAGTCTTTGCATTTTTCATGTTAAATAAAACAATTTAATCATTCTAAAGAATATTTATTTTTTTTAGAGATCTTATTTATTTACTTGACAGAGAGAGAGCACAAGCAGGGGGAGCAGATTGCAGTCCTGGGATCACGACCTGAGCCAAAGGCAGATGCTTAACTAATTGAGACACCCAGACGACCCTCAGAAGAATTTTTTTTTAAGATTTTATTTATTTATTTGACACAGAGAGAGACAGACAGTGAGAGAAGGAACACAAGCAGGGGGAGTGGGAGAGGAAGAAAAAGGCTCCCAGCAGAGCAGGGAGCCTGATGTGGGGCTCGATCCCAGGACTCTGGGATGACGCCCTGAGCCGAAGGCAGACGTGTAACTACTGAGCCACCCAGGCGCCCCAGAAGAGTATTTTAGGTGTCAATAATAACTTGTTGAATGATTTCTACCTATATAGTATCAGATTTTAAAGCAACATACAAAAACTAAATTACTTAATATGAGAAGTCCTGAAAATACTATCCCCCCATCTCTTTTCTGGGTAAAGTCAAGAAAGAAAATTTTATCTCATACAACTTTCCAACTTCCAAATGACAGCTGTGGTGCATGTATCACAAAGCAGGAGATTGGAGTTACCTCTTCTTTTTCTGTAAAAACTGAAGAAAATATTTCCATATTGGATCATATAGTGAATAAAGCTGGGTGGTCACTCATTTGTTTTTTAGTAGAGGATTTAAATGATTTATGATCACCTCTACACACAAAACCCTTCCAATCTTTCAGTGCATCATTTTTTTCTTTTTTTTTTAAATCAGCTTTATTGAGGTATAATTGACAAAATAAGAGATTTAAAGTGTGCATCATAGTGATTTTACATATGTGTAGATTGTAAAAGGATTATTCTCATCTAGTTAATTAACACATATATCACTTTATTAATTTATTTAATTTATTTATTTATTTATCTTTTTTTGGAGAACATTTAAGTTCTACTCTCTTAGCAAATTTCAGTTATACAGTTCAACAAATTTGCAGTATATAAAATCACCATACAAAAATCAGTTACATTTCTAACAATGAACTATCACAAAGAAAAATTAGTGAAATGATCCCATTTGCAGTTGCATCAAAAATAATAAAATACCTAGGACTAAATTTTTTCAAGGAGATAAAAGATCTGTACATTGAAAAGTATTATAAAATACTGATGAAAGAAATTAAAGAGGACAGAAATAAATGGAAAGATACTTCATGCCAATGGATTAGAATAATTACTATTATTAAAATGTTCATACTACCTCAAAGCAATTTACAGATTCAGTGCAATCCTTATCATAAATACATGGAGTATTTCACAGAAATAAAAAACATCCTAAAATTTGAGAACTACAAAAGATTCCAAATGACCAAAACAATCTTGCAACAGAACAAAGTTGAAATCATCATACTCCTTGATTCAAACTATATTTCAAAGCTATAGAAATCAAACAGTATGGTATTGCAATAAAAACAGACACAGATCAATGGAACAGATTACAGTGCCAAGAAATAAATCAGTTTATCATTTTTAAATAAGAATAGGTGGTCAAGGATTACCAGATATTCAAAGAAAACTTACAAATAGAAGCCAGATACAAATACAAATGAATAGGGAAAGAGAGCCCAGAAGCAACAAAGTCAATGAAGAGGTAAGAAGACAAGTTAATAAGTTATAATTAATATTTTGGAGGAGAGGAAGTGTTGTATTCATGGTTCAAATACCAAATGCCACTGAAAAAGTAATAATCAGAAATGAGAAAAATAGGCCCTGGAAATTAAAATATGATAGTCCAAGTCCATAAAGAGAAAGTAAGATGAAATTGAAGTATTCTTTTAAAAATTGTAGAAAAATAAAATAAATGAAAGCCAATGAGAAGAGAAAGCTAAGAAAACAAAAAAAAATATATCAGTTTAGGAGATGTAAAATCTGACATAGGCATCCTAGAAAGAATGAAGAAAAAAAGTCATAAAACTATCAGGAATGTTTTCTGGATCTGATGTTCATGAATTCCCAGATTTAAATAAATACTTTCTAAGTACTTTGCACAAGGTATAAAAAAAGAATACTGCCGAGGCACATCATTTTATGATTTTAGAATGTTGCAGATAAGGAGATAACTCTAACAATTTTCAGAAACAAAATCAGTTACAAGAACTGAAAACAATGATAGCAGAGATCTCATTTTATCAGTAGACTCCAGAAGACATTGGAGACATATATTGATCATTCTATGTAATGATTTTCAAAAAAAATTTATATTACAGGCAAGTTTAGCAGTTACATGTGATGTATAATGTTATACTTACCTTCCATATAACTTCAGAAAACTCTTGAGAATTTGTTCTTTCAAATATGAGCAATTAGAGAGAGATTGAGAGAGAGAACATGACATCCAAGATCCATTGAATTCATATTAAATAATAAAAAAAGGAAATTCCTAGAGTGTTTAGAAGTCCTTAGCGGACAATAAGAAGTCTCAGGAAAAAAAGGTACAGCTTAGGGAATTGTACTCAATGGTACTCAATTGTAATCAATGGTATTGTAATAGTGTTGCATGATGACAAATGGTAGCTACACCTGTGGTGAGCATAGCAAAACATAGGGAGATGTCGAATCACTATGTTGTATACCTGAAACTAATGTAACATCATGTGCCAACTATACTAAAAAAAAAAAAAAAGACTGTTTTAGAGAGCAAAATCTGTGAAATGGAACAAGACATCAGAGGATTCAAGAAGGGACTATACATATAAAGATATCTTTTCTGCTTTAATAGAATATCAGTTCACTAATATCTCATACAATCGGGGATGGATTAGCAAGAGAAGCATAAAAAATAAATGGAGACAATAATCACTAGCTCTGGTAAAGCTGAAGTTCAAGGAGAAAATATCATATAAAACTATTTGGATTTTTATTAAATACTTTTTATGTAGTTACAGGAGTCAGAATACTGAATATGAATTTAACTAGAATGGAAAACTATTTTGTGAAGAGAATAGACGAAGGAAAAGTGTGGATTGACAGTGACCTAAAATCTTCATCTACCGTAAGGGAAGTCTCTAAAAAGTTTAAAAGCAAAGAATTAGAAGATACAAAATTTTAATTATTATTTTCAATATATGGCAATAAATTTAAAACATACAAACATGTATGTATATAACTGATGAGAGTGGTTTCCTCTGGGAAAGGAGGTGTCAGGAAGAAATGAAAGAACTCTTGTTACTGTTATATTATTGTTATGATGTCAAAATGCTTTCAGCACTTTAAAACTGAATAGCTTACATGTCATAATTTAATAAAAATAAAGAATTAACATTAATAACATTTAAAAAATGATTCCATGTTTTCAAGAAATAGTAAATGCAATAATTTAAGTAAATTGAATAAGTTAATACATATATTTCTGGAAATTACAGCAGTGACTTTAACTTTTTCCATTAATTTGCAAGATACCTTCAACTTGATATTTTATTAATTATCCTCAGCAAATTATTGTACCAGTTTGACATTCCTTAGGTACTACCCTGCTTAAAGAACTCTTCTCTCCACTAACAGTTCGTAAATTCTCCTGGAATGTAAATTGATTTTAATATTAATCTTACCAAAATATAATTAGGGAGTTGACCCTGGAGCACTATCATCAACCTTTTGCATAAGAATTTATAATTTTATGGGCGTCATATACTCCATAATGAGGATTTTTAAAAAAGATGTATTTTTACTCATTTCATCTCTACTGGGCTTATTTTTAATGATTTATTGGATTTTTAATGATATAATTAATATTACATGATACTCATCTCTGGCAAGGTCCCAAATAATTTGTATTAAAATTCTTAAAAATATTATAGCAGAAACAAAATTAACACAGAGAATAAATACAAGTCATAAAATATGGTTTAAAAAATAATTATTTACTTTTGAACACACCTATAGAAAAACAATATATACAGTGTCAAAAACATTTTTCTAAAAGGCATGAAATAACTGATAAATATGAATAATGAGAGACGTTCTTATCCTCAAATTCACAGAACACAGAAATTATTGCAGTAATCCTCCATTGATAAGTGTAACAGAAGCACAACCCTTAGAAATCTTATTTTGGTCAACAAGTAAATATGCTACTAAGAAAATTACATGATGAATGTCAAATTGAAGAATATATATTTGAAATGATTGCTTTTTTATATTATCAGATCTGCCTTCCTATCCTATTCCCACTCTACTCTCTCTCTCACTTTCTTCTTCTCTTCTTTCTGTTCATCCTTCTTCCTACCTTTCTTTGAAAAATAGAAAGACTAGTATTTAGCAAGCATTAAGCTAGATGAATAAGAATATACCAATGAAAGATCATGTTTCCTGTATTCATTTAGTTAATATTTAGGTAATCACTCGGGAAAATAATTGGATTTATTTTATAAAAAATTATATAGCTATTACAAAAAAGGACCAAAATCTCTATGTGATTGGAAACTTTGCAGTGTTTCCAGGTATATTTGAGTGTCTAGAAAAAGGGTTACAAACATTTTCTTAAGGGATCAAGAAGTAAATATTTTAGGCTTCATATCCTCCGTGGCCATTGTGAAAGCATCCATAGATAAAAACCAACTGACACATTTTGTTGTGGCCTGTAATTTGTTGACCTCTCATCTAGAAAAGTGCCTCTTCATTTTAGGTGCTGAACACATTCATGGGACTGCCACATACATTGATTTAGCATGCCATCATGGTACTACTTTTTACTGTCTTATATATGTACATTTGTTTGTAACATTGAATTATATAGAAAGATAATTGTCAAATAAAGACAAATGAAGAGTTTAAGTAAATGTAGATTTTATTCCAAAGAATACTGCAATAGAGAGAATGTTCTAATCAGAAATCTGTAAGCATTTCAAAATAAAACAGAAAAAATCTTTTTATTTTATAGGAAGGCATAAGTAATACTTTGCAGACACTTTAAGGGGACATTGGGTAATCAAAAGGGGACGTGATTATAGTTTGACAGGAAATCTGTCTCCCGTTACTAGAAGATGATGCAGGATAAGCTGACAGGGGGCACGTTCCCCCTTTTGTGTGTGTGTGTTCAGTCTTAGAGACAAGCTAAAGTTCAGGGGTCTGTGGGGAGGAGAGATGCCTGACTAATATTTGGGCAAGCAGAGTAGTGTATAAAAGTGGATGACTGTGAACATTTAGTCACAGACTATAATTATTACTTGAACCCTTTGGCTTCTGGAATTCTTTGCTTACCTTGCCTTCATCTCATTCACTGGCTGATCCTTCTCCACCTCTTTCTAATTCATCTTGTCTTAGTGACTGAAAATGATAATTTTTAAAATAACAGAAAAATTAACGTACCTATCATTGATTAAAAACAAAATGAGGCATGTGAAGTACCAGGAAAATGCAACCAATAATATGGCAAAAAAAAAAAATCAGTTAACAGACACAATTACAGAAATGAGATCAATGTTAGGAATAGTAGGTAAGCAAATACATTGTAAATAAGCTTCATTTGTTCAGAAAGATAGATAAACACATGAGTATGATAAGAAAATAAATAGATATACATAAGACCCATATTGAATTTATAGTGATGAAAAACACTGTCTGAGATGGAATATACGCAGCATATTAGACTCTGTGGGATCAAAGATTAAGGAACACAAACCCTAGCAATAGAAACTATTTAAAATGAAATAAAGAAAAAAAATACTGATCAAAAGAAAACATCATCAGTTTTTGAACAATATTAAATGGTCTAAAATAAGTGTAATTAATGCCCCCAAAGAAGGGAAGAAATAATGGCTGAGAACATTTCAAAAATTTGATGAAAGCTATAAACTCACAGATCTAAGAATTTTAATGGACTCTAAGCAGAAGACACTTAAAGAAGGCCACATAAATGTACATCGCACTACTGTGCTGACAACTAATTATGATGAGAATATATTGGAAGTATGCAGAGGAAAAAGAGACATTTATACAGAGAAACAAAATTACAGTAATAGTTGGTAATTCGAGGCAGAACACAATGAAAAAATATTCCCGATATTCTAATAGAAAATGAAGAATAAATTAAAATTACATACCCGAAATTGACTTTAAAAAAACGAAATAAAAACATTTTGAGACACATAAAAGTTGAAATGATGCATTTCCAGCTGGACATAAGTGCAGGCAATAATAAAGGAAGCTCTTCAGGCAGATGAAAAAATAACTTGATCTAAATTAGGATCAACTTAAAGAAAAAACAATGGAAAAGGTAAATATTTGGGTAAAATTTTTAAAGCTTTTTTCTTATTTTTTATGTATCTGTAAAAGAAAAGTATTTAATGGAAAAATAATAGCCATGGGATAAAATAGCATGGACAGTAGCACACAGCTGCCGAAGAAATTGGAATTCTAGTATGTTAAGGTTCTTACACTGTATGGAAGTATTATACTATTGCTAGAAGGTAACTATGACATATTAAAGGTTTCTTCTGTAAACCCCACAGCAAGGATTGGAAATTCTGTAAAACTAAAATAATGAGATACAGGTAAAAAGCAAATAAAACTCATAAAAATCAACCATGAAAATATATTCAATTAAACAGAAGGGAGATATAGAGGAAGGGTTGGGGGAAAGAAGCGACGAGACAAATAGAAAACAAATAGCAAGATGATAAATTCAAAGCAAACTATATTCCCATTAAACACAAATAATCTGAAAACACCAATTAAAAGATTGTTGGATTGAATAAAAATGAAACTTCTTACTATATGCGATCTACAGGAAACCCACTTTAAATACCCCCCCAAAAAACCCACAAAAAACAAACAAAAAAACCCCCACAAATAAATGAAAACTAAAAGGATGGGAAAAGATATGCCAGCTAACATGAAATCAAAACATAACTGGATTGACCATATATAGTAAAAAACAGTCTGACTATGGAAAAGAAATTGCTTACCCATTTATAGCTCTTCATAGGTATCTTTTTGTCTCACCAATTTTTTTTTTCAAGAGAAAACAAGTAAGTTTAAAAGAAATGGAGATACCTACAGAGAGCATTTCATCGGTGCGAAGTAATTATTTTCTTCCTTAACCTTACTCCTCTTTCAGCAGAGCACAATAATTAAAATGCTAGGGGTACCTGGGTGCCTCAGAGGGTTAAGTATCTGCCTTTGGCTCAGGTCATGATCCCAGGGTCCTAGAATCAAGCTGGGCATCAGGCTCCCTGCTCAGCAGGGACCCTGCTTTTCCCTCTTGCTCTGCTACTCCCCCTGCTTGTGCTCTCTCTCTTCATATAAATAAATAAAATACCTTAAAAAATAAACTGCTAATAATACTTCATTTGAGATGTACAAGCCCAAAGTAATGAGGCTGGTGAAAAAAAAAAGCAAAGAAAGATATGAAGCACTGTGACTGTATTATCATGCTGTCCACCTGAAGAGATAGCTAGTTGCAGACAAATTTGCTGTGGAAATGTTGAAAGGAGATCATACCACTGATTGTACCAGGTTAAAGAGAAAGGAGGAAGCACGTATTTCCTGGCTTTTTCTCATCTCCTATTTCCTATGGCTCATGGTACATCGTAAGTGGGAACTATCTTCTCTTCTCTTTTTTGTTCAGTGACCATGACGTTAGATTCCAAAATCGGCATGATGTTTATTTCACTGAAGTCTAGAAGTGAGAGAGAAAAATCTCACATGAGTAATAGGTGAGACAAGATAAAGAAGGATGTAGTTAGGGCACAAATTTTACCTATATTTGCCAACTTTATGTTTTCCTTTTCTCCCTTATTTCCAAAGCTCAGTGCCCCATTCTATTTTGAGGAAGGGAAGATTCATTATAAACAATACTTATATACCTCTGAACCAATTCATCTTATTGGCACTGTTGTAAATAAACTGCTGCTACTCCTCAAAATAACATCTTATTTAAATAGGAGAAGAGCAATAAGCCAAATGAAGATCTGAGTAAGTTAAAACAATACTGTATTTAGAAATGATAAAAAGAAAAATATTAATTACATTTTATTTCAGTTCAAGGAACTGAGTTTTAATTTTTGTTGTTGTTCAGTATAATTAAGTCATTTTTCCTGTTTATTTTCAATACTACATTTTGAATTGATTGAAAAAGTTTTAATGCTGTCACTGAAATGGATTAGTTTTCTTCTGAACAGACCACTTAGCCACTTGATATCCTCTTGTATTGAGAGATTTATATGACAACATATTTCTTTTGGTAAACAAATGACTATCATAAAGAAAAGTGGAATGTCGGCATTAGACAGGACATTTAATTTCTCCTCTATGTATAAAAAGCTTAGTGTTGGCTGAGTTTCTGCACAGCAAATATGAAAAATAAAATAGTATATATTCTTCTTTTGATTTTCAACCAAAAATGTCAAAGGAATGACATTTCTCTTTTATTTATTTATCTACTTGGTTCTAAGGCTAGAGTTTTAAAATTATGAGATAAAGGTGAAAAGGCAAAGCAAGCACTTTGTAAATTCAGAATGAACAGTAGTACAGGCACCAGTAAAATAATACAAGAGGAGAGATAATTATGGATTATGTTGACCATTTTTATCTGAACAATTTTCTAAATTGGTCTATTAAACTTTTACACATAAAAATTGTGTTCTATGTAGCAGTTTAAGACTCACATAAGAAAGGGTGATTATTTGGATTAATAGTTGAACCAGTTAAAATTAAGCAAAATAAACTGTACAGACATAAAATAGAAAGGGAAGACATCAAATAGAAAACAATGAATAAAACTGAGTGGAGATAATATTGAATGCTAGGATAATAAAAATATTAATTTTAAAATTTTTCTAGTGATAGAATAAGATAATCAAGATCCAGTAGTGCTATCAAAATATTCTTAGTGAAATTCAAATAATAATCAAATAAATTATCAAAACCACTTAACACATATTTACAATTTGAGAGCAGAGTGAAATAATTTACACAACACAGTGAGGAAGAAAATGACTAACCTAAGTAACTTTAAAAATAGTATTTAGAAATGATACTGAGAGCTAATAAAAGATTTAAAAATTGTAGAGAGGGATGCCTGGGTGGCTCAGTCAGTGAAGCGTCTGCTTTCGGCTCGGGTCATGATCCCAGGGTCCTGGGATGGAGTCCCTCATGGGGCTCCTTCCTCCTGCTTCTCCCTCTCCTTCTGTCCCTCCTCCTGATTGTGCTCTCTCTCTCTCTCCCTCTGACAAATAAACAAAATCTTAAAAAAATAATAACTATATAGAGATACTGCAATGTGGTTAGAAAATTTGTAAGAAATTCTGAATCTTCTTTTATGTTTATGCTTAGATTGAATAAATAATATATTGTATATAATGAAAGCCAGATTTCTCACACATTGAGAAAGATGTTACACATAAGAAATGGGACAAGATCAGCATGAAAACTTTGGTATCAGATTGGAATCAGAGGTATCAATATGAACTCATATTTTAAAGATAGATGTGATAAATTGATAATAGAAAGATGGATAGATAGACAGACAGACAGATAGATAATATGTTGGCTAGTATACGTACCTGATCTCTTAGGGTCTATGAGCAATAACACCCGATAAGCACTGAGCACATCTGCTGCCCAGATCCTGATTCTGTTCTTCAAGAAAAGAACCTAGGGATTCCTGGAAAATTGTTAGATCCTGGGGTTGTGGATGGAAAAATATAAAATGAGTCTGGGACATTTTGTAGTAGGAAAGTTTCAAAAAATTTGGGGACATGTTGAAAGGATACAGGAGTAGCAAGAAAGAGCTTCCAATGGCTAAAAATGGAACAATTTAAGCAACGAAATAAATTATGAGAGTACTGTAATATAACCCATAGTATAAAATCAGTATCCATGTGTCCATGTTGGTATAAGTAATTCAATAAATGCATAAATTGGGAAGAAGGGACAACTGAGCCTCACAGGGCATTCCAGTTAGTAGAAGTATGATAGAATTCAGGAAAAAGAAAATCACCTTAGGGCACCACAGTAATAATTGTTGCAGGCAAGATGCACAACGGAGGCTAAAATTATTATGCTAATATTTGATGGGAAACAATATTTGCATAGTATCAAAGAATGTACCCTATGATGTTTGTTGATGACAAATAATGTTAATGACAAATATTAAAATAGTAACTTCATAGTTTAGAAAGCAGCGGACACCACCTTAATGAAATGACCAAGTTAACATCAACTATCAGAAGACTTATTTAGATCATATTCTCCCTGTTACCACATCACTTTTGTGGTCCTCTAGCCCAAAATAGAGAACCTCAACCAAATCATGCGATAACATTAGACAGTCCCAATGGAGGGACATTCTGGAAAATAATGGCTAGTACTCCTTAAAACTGTCAAATTTTTGAAAGACAAAGGAAGGCTAAAACTTGTCACAGAAAGGATGAGAAAGGGGTAAGTAACTAAATGGAATATGGTATCCTAGACTGGATCCTGGAGGGGAAAAAAGCAAAAACAAAAAAACCTTAGTGGATTAGGGAACTCTACCATTTTAGTAAACATTTTGTAAGCCTAAAATTATGCCAAAATAACAAATAATAATAATTTATTTTAATTTAAATTTGTTATTGAACTCTATGAAAATCATTCATGTTTTTTTCTGTGCTAAAAAAGTATTACAAATTGTGTATCTTATCTGTGATGACAAATGGCTATTAATAGTATGTTACATAAAACCCAAATTTTACCTTTTAATCTAAGTGTAGTTTTGAAAATGAATGAGAAAATAATTGCCTTTTAGAGAAAAAAGTTGAAAAAGAGAATACATATGTATATTATTATATATTTACATATATATGTTTGTGTATATGTATTATATATATATGTATATATATAAATGATGTTTATAAATGTCTCCAGTATTATGTGATTTAGTTGTCAAAAATTATAAAAGGGTGCAATCTGTGCCCAAAATCCACATTGGTGTATTTATTTTAAAAATAAACGGGAAATATAATTCATTAACCTTTGCAAAAAAGTCATTGAATGAAAAAATGTTTTGGATTTTGGCTCACTTTTTGAGCATTTGTGTATACAGATACAGATACTTTGACAGGAAACTAATTGATGTCTTTGAAAGTAGAAATGTTTTAGCTAATATTTTGAACTCCTATGTGGTTGATCCAAGGAATTAAAAGACAGTATTCATATTTAAGAATTGAGATCAACAGCACACTCTTAACATGAGAGTCTGTTTATCATTTGTAAGTAAAATATTCACTTTCAAAACCGAATAGAAATTAAAATTTCAAATAAATTGATTAAAACTAGAGAATCATATCACAAGATTTAATCCTGTATTTTATAAGATCATAGAATATTCAGTGAAAATTTTCTATTTTAAAATGTTACTAATAATATTTATAAAGAACAAAAGTTTTTATAATGTGGATAAATAAGTTATGTTTAAAATACCATTCATGAGGCGCTTGGGTAGCTTAGTCAGTTAAGCATCCTACTCTTGATTTCCCCTCGGGTCATAATCTCAAGGTCATGGGACCGAGTCCTGCATTGGGCTCCCCACTTAGTGGGGAGTCAGCTCAAGATTCTCTCCCTCTGGTCCCCCAGCCCCCACTCATGCATGCTCTCTCTCTGTAAAATAAATAAGTCTTAAAAAACTAAAATAAAATACCATTCATTTAATAATTAACTGTTTAATGTGTAAGTTTTAAAAGTTAAGTGATATTAATATAATATTATTAATAAAATGACTACAGACCTATAAGAGGATGAATTTTAAATAAAATAAGATACAGAATTAGCAATAAAAAATGTTAAGATCCACTGCTTTAATGGGTTATAAATCTCTTCAGGACAGTTATCATGGCTTGTTCCCTATCAGGTCCTCCAAAGGTTAACTCAGTTTTTGGTACATAGTAGGTTCAAAATAAAGAATAATTTAATAAGGGATGACTGACTTAAAGTTAAATGAATGAATGAATGAATGAATGAATGAAGCAATCATCACATTACAGATAAGGAAAATAATTATTTTCTCAGATAAGGACTAAAATCTGGGATTTCTGAGTTCCTTAGTGCTAAATCTTAAAGAACCTACATCTTCTCAATTATTTTATGTTCTTTTTCTCATTGACATCAAGATAGTTAGAAAATTATGGTTGATTGGCAGAGAAGGAAATATTGAGGAGTAAGATAATTCAAACACAAATAGGTATAGGAATTGATTTCTGCTAATTCTTCATATGAAGGGNTAATTCTTCATATGAAGGTTTCTGTCAAGATGGGCAACAGACACAGGAAAAATACTCAACATCACTCATCAGAAGAGAAATGCAAATCAAAACTACAGTGATATATCACCTCACACCTGTCAGAATAGCTAAAATCTAAAACACAAGAAACAAGAGTTGGTGAGGATGTGGAGAAAAAAGGAACCCTTTTTCACTGTTGGTGGTAATGCAGTGTTGCAGCCACTGTGGAAAGCAGTATGGAGGTTCCTCAAAAATTTAAAAATATAACTACCCTAGTAATCCAGTAAATTGCACTACTATTTACCCAAAGAATACAAAAACACTAATTCAAAGGGATATATGTGCCCTTATGTTTATTGCAGCATTATTTACAATAACCAAATTATGGAAGCAGCCTGTGTCTACCAATAGATGAATGAATAAAGATGTGGTGTGTATGTGTATACATATATACCGAAATCTTGCCATTTGCAATGAAATGATTGGAGCACGAGAGTACATTATAATGCCAAGCAAAATAGTAGAGAAAGACAAATACCATATGATTTCACTCATGTGTGAAATTTAAGAAACAAAACAAATGAACAAAGGGAAAAACAAGCAAAAAAAGGAAGACGAACCAAAAAACAGGCTCTTAGCTATGGAGAGCAAACGGATGGTTACCAGAAGGATGGGGGGGGGGCGGTGAGGGGAATATGTGAGATAGACGATGAGGAGTAAAGAGCACACTTATCTTGATGAGCGCTGAGCAATGCATGGATGTGTTGAACCACTATATTTTACACCTGAAACTAATATTAACACTGTATGTCAGCTATGCTGGAATTAAAATAAAAACTTAATAAAATTTAAGAATAGTCTGTCAAAAATGTAAAGACTTTACAGGTGATGAGAAAAAGGTGCTTGGATGCTCTCTTGGTGCATAATGGATGGAGTTTGAAGAAAGAGTCTGGATGGACCCCAGAAGGCTGTAGATAAAATACCCTATGGTTATGTTGACAGTAATAATAAAAATAATGTGCTATTATCTGAGCTTTAGCAAAAATTCATCAGCTATATCAAGAGCTTCCTATCAAGGTGGAGATAAAATAGTAATATTTTATATATCACATAAATCACAATAAAAGAAGTTTATGCATAAATTAAATTTTGTTTTAGATCATGTTGTTTCAGAAGTCTGATTATCACATTTATAATACTCAGTTATGTTACTTTGCATATAAAATTTTGATCACTGAATTCACACCTAAGTGGTAGAAGAATGTTTTTTCCCAATTCTAACTCTTTTAAATAGATTGAAGATATGCATGACCTTAAGCAAATATAAACCTCTAGGTCATTTTATAAGAAAAAAAAAAAAAGGTAACACACCATAGACATACAATTTTGTTTTGTTACATTAATCCTATAGGAAACAATTTGGGAACACAGAGTTCACTAGCACACAATGATTTTATTTTTCTTCAGGGGTTCCAGTCAATGCCTAAAAAAGAAGCAATTTACTAAGTTGTACCTTGGGACATTGTAATTCACCACACATGGGTGAACAATTTGCTTTGGGAAGGTAGTTACTCATGGCAAGATCAAATCTATCCAATTCAATTTTTCAGCGACAACAGTAACTTGTATAAGAATAACAATGACAGTGTAGAGTCCACCTTTCTTTTGTAGTAGTTCTTCACCCTCTTAAAATTTTAGTCCACTCTTTAGCAACTTCCTAATTGATTTTCTCTGTGTAATAGTATAACCTTAAAAATGTGACGTTAAAAAAAAATCACTGAGGCATTTTGTGTGTGTGTGATTTCTACCTCTTCAACAAAGGTCTCTCTTGACTGCATAAGACTATACTGATCTCCATTTATACTAAGTCAAAAGTCACTAATAGTGCCTATCACTCAAAATACATTTAATGAAGTACTAATTTATATTATTTTTGTTATCTGACTAGGGACCTTTGTATACATTATTTCAGTTAATCTTCTCAAGAACATTGAAAGGGGGGTATCGGTCCCTTTCTCATATCAAGAAATTAATGTTAGTAAAGATTGGTATTATCAAGGTCATACTGTTAGAAATGTCAGAGCCTGGGTTCAAAACTTTTCTGTCCATCTTAGATGTAAATTTTTATTTACATTTATCATGTCAGCCAAAATTGAACTAATGTATGTTGATGCACTAGATTTGACCAATATTCATCAGCAATTTAATTTTAAAGGACTTACACTTCAATTTTGGCCTTATTTAAAGTTCTAGAACCATTCAGATATATTGTATCAAAACTGAAGAGCTTTAGAAAGTTGAATTATTTCAAATATTTAAAATATTTTATTTGCTTGTAATTTAAGATTCTTGTTTGGATGCTCCATCCCCAGCCACAGGACCATTGTATATTTATGTTCTAATATTCCATTATAACTGTGAATTATCAAATATAATTTCATTCTTCACTGTATCATAGCTTTGAAGCATCTCTACTATGTAGGAAGAGAAGACAAGTCATGGTTAGTGATACTAATACAGCCTTATTTATATATTTATTTTGAGTATAGTTGACCCAGAGCATNATAGTTATCCATTTTGTATATTTTCCATTACCTTGAATCAAAGATGAATATATAAGTATGAATTCAGTTCATCCTTTCACTGACAAGGAAAGATGCTATTTGTCTTTATCAACTGGATTAAATCTTAATATAGCCACTAGAGACCAGCCAGTTTGGTATGAATTATTTTGAAGTTATAGACGCCTGCAAGACTTTGAAGTGCTTTTGCTAAAGGACATTAGAACAGAGATTTTACTTTTCTAAATAAAAATGTGTTTTATGCCATTGAATTTTTAAAATTATATTGTTTATGACTTTTGTGATCATCAAATCGATGCTTGTTCTATAGTTTATATAAATCTACTTGNCATGCCTGGGTGCCTTTGCATGTTCTGCCTAGTGAGTGCTTCTGCTCATTTCTCTGGTTGGCTGAATCCTACTCATCTTTCAAACTCAGTTCACATATCAACTAGGAATATTTCCCACTTGACCCTAGCCTATGTAAGAGAGATTGATCAACATACATGCACATTCCAATTTCTTCAAGACTTTTGAAACTACATGAAAGCCAATCTCACCTAACTTGTATAATCCTTATAAAACACACAAAAAAATTTGCCTATGTTAAATTTAGTAAGGCTGAACATTAAAACTGAATGCTATAAACTCTTAAAGCCAGCAGGGAATTTAGAATTTTGACCAATCTTTTCATTTGTCTTCTTATTTATCTGTTCATAGTTGGCATACAGTGAGAATGCATCAGACATTCAGATCTGCTACAAGACATGCTTCTTGTTTCTTCCTCTATTACATCTCAAGGGTTTNCCTGTGTTCCCTCTCTCGCTGGCTGTCTCTCTCTCTGTCAAATAAATAAATAAATAAAATCTTTAAAAAAAATAAAAAATATATCAAAGTATGTTAAAAATTAAATTCAATCTTTCCTACTAAATTTTCTGTTCTTATAAACCNTTGTATATTTTTGCATGCATCAAAATTTACACAAAACAATGTATATAAAGTATTTTGTGAATGGTTCAAAAAAATTTTTAATGCTATTTTTGACTTTATATTATTGACATGTAAGTATTTTTTTTAATTTTAATTTAATTTAATTTTATTATTATATTATGTTAGTCACCATACAGTACACCCCCGGATTCCGATGTAAAGTCTGATGCTTCATTAGTTGCGTATAACACCCAGTGCACCATGCAATACGTGCCCTCCTTACTACCCATCACCAG